>NW_027331312.1:0-8449 GCF_022965805.1 Primulina eburnea
GATGGGAGCATGAAAGATTCGTGAGATCGTCTCATAAAAGATTTTTTTTTTTTTTTTTTAGAAAAAAAAGTATAGATGGGGGCATGATTGACTCCTAGTTTGCGGACACACCTAAAAATCAATACTCGACATGCCATACAACCGCTCTCCATATATAGATATCACGCTTCCCTTTCCAGCGAAAGCCACAAAACACCAATAAGGAGAGGTTTTTGTATGATTTCTTTATATAAACTTCTGCAGGTGAATCTTAAGAAGCCGACAATTCCCAGAATCAGCAATATACAAAGAAAAACAATATCTTGTTCTTTGAGAAAAATCATGTCTTCTTCGGAAGAAAACTTTGGATTTTTGCAGCCGAGATTGGTTTCCATGAAATTGTTGGCCAAGTCACAGAGTGAGGGTGACGGCGCTGTAGCTAGAAGAAGCATTGGAAGGTATTTGTATTCCATTTATTGATGTATTTCTTGTTTTGTATGTAAATTTTGTCTGATGGGCATTCATTTTTTTATTGAATTTTGGTGGTTTTTTTCTGTTATTTACTAGAATTTTCTAAGTGGAAAATCCCTGTTGGATTTTGTTTGATGTTATTTTCAAAATGATCTGAGATGTTATTTGGTGGGTATATTGGGATATCAATGGTTTAAAGATATTGGTTTGGTTGGTATACTTTCAGGCAAGAATTGAAGTCTCTGGATCCATTCCTCATGCTGGATGAATTTTCAAGTAATATTTTATGATATGCTGCTGTTTTCCTTGCGTTGACTAAGTTTATTCAATCAGTTAATTGAACCATTCAACGATCTTGATTTCATCGGCGTTTAGATTCATGGATTCAACTCGATGGTATATCAAATCCAAGTTTGAGAATATGAACATCTTCTTTCGATTCGGATCTTCTAAAATGTAGTCATTTGAAATGTATTGATATGAACATTCTTTAGACCGATATTAATCCCATGTCAAATCCGAATTCATCGATCCAAATAGAGGTTTCGACTTCTATTTCATTTTCTTATCAGGAATCTGTTTTGTTTCCTAATTTCTGTAAATTTGATTCCACAGTTTCACCTCCTGCTGGATTTCCCGATCATCCACACCGTGGTAATTTGAAGCATTTCAACATGCCTCAGATTTTATCATTTAGTAATTGTGAATAAATAATAAATCTCAAGCTGTATGGCATTTTGCATTACAGGTTTCGAGACCGTTACATACGTGTTGCAGGTAACTTGGTTTGTCTAGACACCATATGTCGATGGTCTGCTTCTTCTAAATGTGAATATCAAACTCAAAGTTGTCTTCTGCATATAGGGAGGTGTCACTCATCAAGATTTTGCTGGGCACAAGGGTACGATACATGAGGGCGATATTCAGGTAATATATAACAAATTCTAATGTTTGCTATCTAAGAAATATTTATCAGCCTAGTAATATTTGTTTTCCCTATTCATTGTGTGTTTTAAAATTTTCTTGAACGGAATCATGCAGTGGATGACAGCAGGAAGAGGCATCGTTCATTCGGAAATGCCTGCAGGGGATGGCCCAAACACTGGTCTGCAGCTGTGGATCAATCTCGCTTCCAAGAATAAAATGTAATTATCTCCTTTCTTTGGATGCACGTGAAGAGAACTAAATGTATTCACACTTTGAAGTTTGATGGTTGGACATTGAATTGAGTCGGTGGTTCGAGTTAGCAGTACACTTCTTGAGTATGTTGGATTTGGTTGCATCAGTTAGTTGAGGGCAGTAGAATTACAAAAACAACAAAACAATGATCTGCATTTAATATAGATTGACTCGTTAAATCTTCTTTCTTTCATTGAATCGTACTGGAAGATAATTGATATCTAGGACATATTTACAGAATTTGGCCAGTGTGCAGAGAGGTAAGAAAGAGCGGCCACACTTGGCTATCTGAGTAAAGTATGCATTCATGCATTGGCACATGTTCAGTTGTAGCAATGCAACTTTATATTGTTCTATTTTTCTGTATTAAGAGGTAAGAAATGTCCTAATGAATTAAAGAACTTGTTTACATTTTAACGACAATCCTCCTTGTTAATCTTCAGGATTGAACCACGGTACCAAGAACTACTCGATAAAGAAATCCCAAGGGTGGAGAAAGATGGAGTTACCGTTAAAATTATTGCAGGGGAGTCAATGGGGGTCCAGTCTCTGGTATATACACAAACCCCGACAATGTTTCTCGACTTCGCCGTGAAACCAAATGCTCAATACCATCAAGTTATCCCCAAGTCATGGAATGCCTTCGTCTATGTACTCAAAGGTGAAGGAGTCTTTTGCACCCCAATTTCTCATCCTACATCCACACACCATATCCTCGTCTTGGGTCCTGGTGATGGCCTTAGCGTATGGAACAAATCTTCGGTACCATTGAGGTTTATTTTGGTCGGTGGGCAGCCGCTCAACGAACCAGTAGCTCAACATGGTCCTTTTGTGATGAATTCACAGGCCGAAATCGAGAAGACCATCGAAGATTATTCATATGGGAGGAATGGTTTCGAAAAGGCGAGGTACTGGAGATCTAACTGAAAAATATTTGTGTTAGTCCATTCCTACCAGTCAAAATCTTTACCACACACGGAGTCTAGTAGATAGATGATATATCCCACAACTATTGATTTAGTGCTAAAAATACATCATGGGGTTTGTTGCATCTATGTGATCTTTATTCTTGAAAGCAATATATTGATTTATTTTCCTTGTATTGGTTCATGTTTCGGAAATTGATCTCAATTTTAGTAAAATATATTTTTCTACTTCAATTAAATCTTTTGGTACAGGCATATTGGCAAAACACTCATTAAATTTTTTGGCGGGAAAAATATAACTTGAATGAGATTGTCTAAGCGAGTTAATTTTGTGAAACACATTTTGAACCCGATCTGATCTGACCTGTCAAAGTTATTATTTTTTACGTCAAAATTATTATTTTTTATTGTATATAGATTGATTCAATTCATCTCACAAATAGTTCCATGAAACAATATAATATGAGATATACCAGAGGAATTTTTTTTTTTTTTTTTTGTGACGGAAAGCCCTACATGAGTGCAGTGGGTAAACTTTTGTTGTGAGTTGGTATTAATGATGCTTTGAGTGCCCATCTCACCAAGAGAGGAATTCATTTGACCACTCAATCGAAAAACAAAAGAATGTGGCAAAGATTGAATCGGAAATAAATTAGGATCTTTATTTTTATGTTTGCCTTTTGGGCTCGGTAAAATGAATTTCTTTATATGATATTATTGGATATTTCAAAACAGACAAAATGTGTGTATTGTATTTTCAAACAGATTCCTAAGCGAGTTAAATAAACAATAAAGTAATAAAGGAGTAACACGACTTTAGCAACAAAATATAAATGAAAGAAATACTCATCCGAGGAATTATCATTTTTTACATGGGAAAAATAATCATTCTTTCAAAAATTTTAAATTCACATTGATACTCACGGGAAATTTACGGTCCGCTTCCAGTAAGTGTCACCAGTCCATACGCAGGTTTTGAAATTACCCTGAGCCTGAAATTACAAATAAGATCGTTAGAAAGGGGGCCATGAGAGTGTCCTGGCGTAGGTTCTCTGACGCTAAAATCAGAGACTGAGGATATATGAGGAGAGCAGATAAGGGTGCTGCTGAAAACAATATAGTGAATGAATGAATTAACACTCAAACCTGTTATTTATAAGAGAATATCTGGGTCTTTGATGGACCTGTCTTCCATTTGAATTAAGGATGAACTAAGGACAATGGGCTCATCCATAGGTATCACACATGAATTACTTTTTTCTTCTAATTAATCAAAACCAAATTTTAGTGCAATATATTTGTTATCATCAAAACTTTAGCATTACAATTTTAATATAATACTTCCCATTTCGAAAACCTTTCCCTCTCTCCGCTAGCCACTTCTAAATATATTAATAAAAATCCAGAGAATAAAACAGGAAGTATATATATATATATATATATATATATATATACCATTATATGAAGTACAACATACATCAAATATTATTGTTATAGATTTGGATCATTTATCAATGAGAGTGTTTATGTTCTCTAAAAGAAGTTATTATTCTTTTTTCCTTCACAATTTAGATAATAATTATTAAATTTTTTTCCCAGAAATTAATGAAGAAAAAATCAATAATCACTATTTTTTAAATATTGCAAACACAAATTCTATTTCCAAATGCTTCTTTAAGTTTATAGATTGATTTGGCGTCTTAGAGGGCAATTGTGAAACTGAATGGTTAGAAAATCTCTACTAAACACAATGTCACCATCAAGAGATCATAATGTTAAATTGAATTATTAATTACTGCATACACTCATTTTTCAATCTTCAATTTTTTCATGTGGGAAAATAATATAACAATCACCCCTCTTTCAGAACATGACATCATTGTCACAGCCTGACCCTCGATCCACCAACAACGGGAATCTAAAGATAGATTTTACAAGTTCAAGATATGGTTCCCTTGATGTACCACTTTTCCCAATATGCTCAAAAAGTGGATCTCTTGTGATATCACGTTCTTGCACCCTTTAGCACAGCAGAATTTAAAAAATTTCATTCAATTTAACAAGTGAGGTTGTGCGTATGCATAAACAAAATTTCTAAAAGCAATATTCATAGATAGTATAGATTATTACCTTGTATCGTGATCGCTATGGCTTCAACTATTTCGATTTTTGGGCTAAAATAGCTTTTGCCGCACTACAAAAAAAATACTCTTACAGAAGCAGTTTTTTCAATTTTAAGAGCGGTTTTTAACCGCTCCAGCACTTGTACCACCGGTTCCAAAATCATTCCTCTTATTGAAGCTCCTATATCTTATAGAAGCGATTTTTTCAACCGGTGGTACAAGTTGAAGTACCGCTTCTATTGTTTATTTTAGGTGCGGTTTGATAATGCTCATACCCTTCATGCATATTTACAACAGTTTCGAAACGTTTTTGTAGTTGTGTATTTATGAACCGTTTCAAAGTGTTCTAAAAGAAGTGAAGTTTAAGAATAGTCTTACACCGCTCCTACATGCCATGGATATAAGAGCGATTTGCAACTGCTATTGATGTTGCCAATTAAAGCGCAGTTTGAAACCAATTGTACATATTGTGAATATTACAATGGTTTGGACCGCTCCTAACTCCCATAGCTGTGCATTTAGGAGCCGCTTCAAAGCGTTCTAAAAGAGTGAGGTGTAAGAACGGTCATTCACCGATCCTGCACGCCATCAATCTAAGAGTGCTTTGCAACTGCTATTGATGATAGCAACTGAAGAGCGGTTTGACAATGATCATACATGTCGTGCATATCAAAACTTTAAGAGCGGTTCCAAATCACTCATATATGTCATCGATATAGGAGCAAGAAATATAGGACCGGTGTCAAATCGCTTTGGAAAAAGTTGGCAATAAGAATGGTTTTCCTCCGTTTCTATATGTTGTCGATATGAGAGCAGTTTTCAACCATTTCTAAATATATGAATTTAGGAGCAGTTGTAAACCACTTTTGAGAAGATACTGGACGTAGGAACTTCTTGGAACCGTTCCTCAAGCCAAGAATATTATAACGGTTTCCATTCATTCTTGAAATTAATAATTTCATGTGGCGATAAATTTGGATCAATTTAGGACCGTTTTCAAGCAGTGAATTTAAGAGTTGTTTCAAATCATTCGTAAAACAAAAGATATAGAAGCAATGTTTGAGCCAATAATTTAAAATGATTTTAATAAAATTATTTGGAATTGCTCCTAAGTTCAATTTAGCAATAATTTACTCTTTTACTGTATTTTATTTTGAAACAAATATACATTATTTAGAAACAATTCATCAACCAATAAAAATAGATAGACAAATATTCATCAAATAAACAATAAAAAACTTCATATTTAATATTTCAATCCACAAAATGAATGTTATCATTAATTAATAAAGCACTATTATCCACATAAAATACCAATAATACTCCAATTTCTAATATAAAATAACTTAAAATATTTCAAATTCAATGGATAAAATAAAAGTGTTTTTCAAATTTCTTCTAATCACTGTCCAAATATGACATTGATGGAGATCTTCGACTTTTATGTGCATTTTGTGGAGTATTTGCCTGTTGCTTCATAATATCTACCATGATAGTTGTCATCTAGAAAAAAGAAATTAATTTAATACTATGCATTTATATAAGTACTTTAGAATGTGTTGAGGATCGAAGTTGAGTTTAGAGGGGGGAAGTGAATAAACTCTACTCGTTTTTCTTTCTTTTCTGATGAGGTACTAAAATCCTGTTAGGGATAGTAGTTTATCTTGTGCGTATACTTTCACTTGATTACAATAAAACGTGCGGAAACAATCTGATGAAGTAGTTGAAAGACAATAAAACAGTAGGCAGCAGTTGTTTATGGAAGTTCGAAGATAACTCTTCTACGTCTCCCCTTCTCCTGTTTCCAGAAGGTATAACTAAAAGACTTTGGATATTACAGTACAACTCTTGTACACACCCACTTCAGAAGGACTTATACCTCGGCCTACTGAAACTCTTAGTTTCTCAACTCACAAAAATGTGAAACACAAAGTTCTGAAAAGACTCTTTTCAGATTACAAACTCTTCTGAATAAAGCATAAGTGATGTAAAGATTGTGAAGAGTGTAAGAATCAGTAGCACAAGATGATCTTCGAAAGATCAGATATTAGCTATGAAGCGTGTGCTACTTTTCTTTTTGTTGAACTTTAAGTACTCAAGGAATTTCGAGATTTGTCTAATAAGAGATAATAGCTTTGTTCCTTGAAAGATGATATTATGCGAAGTGTCGTGTCGTATAAGGATTTGATCCATGTATATATAATCGACTGAGTTCAACGTTCACAATCAGAGGATGTCTCCAGATAACTGATACAATCAGCTTTATTACCAAAAGAAGTTCCTGCAGAAAAGCTATAAAACAATCAGTCTTGTTTCATACTTAATTGGGTAAAATGCATTAAATGACTCCGTATAGTATTTAATGCTGCAATTAATACTAGTACTAGGAACTCTTTAACAGTAACAATAACGATAGCAACGTTAGGAAACGTCCTCTACTGGTTTTGTATTACTATCCTTTCTACTGGTTTAGTTTTATTAGACCAGTAGCTTCTGATAAGTTAGTCTACTGTTCTGGTCTGCTGGTTTTAGTTAATCATCGCCACAATAAATTCATGTCTAACAGAATGAATTCATTATTATTCAATATGTGGCTACATGTGTAGGTAATAATTCAGGCTCATGACATCCTCCAACAGTTCCAAATATTTTACTTCGAATGACTCTTGTAAAATTTTGGAGTTGATGTTCATGTATATGTCTCATCCGCTCCACTTTTTCTTGTCTTTGTTCTTCCATACTTTTCATTTTATCTTCCATTTCTCATAATTTATTAGTAACATCAGAAGTAGGGATATTACTCTTTGTTAAAAATAATCTAGACTTATACTAATCTGGGAACAACATATTCTTAAGGGAATTGTGTCAAATTCGTCCATTTTCCATGGACTCACGCCAAGAAGTATGGCAAGGTTGTGTCATGTTTGTAAGGATAAATTTGATATAATTATATTTTTCCAGAGGACTTCAGGAATAAATCGAGAGAAGGAAAACATGAGTAAAAAAAAAGGGATACATGCACAAGGATGGACAATATCGCATTTTTAGAATATAAGTTTGAAGTATTAGATCATAAAATCTCTTCACAAATATTTCATACTATGGATTTATTATATACATGTTTCTTTTCTTTTCTTTTTCTTTTTTATAACTTTTGGCATGTAGACATTAGATATAAGGGAGTGATTGTTGAACCATATACGATTTAGTTAGTCAATTTGTTAAGACTATTTCCATGCTTGTATTTGAAAATGATCCAGATTTTATTGTTGTAATGATATCATTCAATACAGGTGAGCCTTGGGCTATTAAAACTTTGGATATTTAATCAAAAAATCATTTTTTCTAGTGTTAGTTTCAAGAAATTGCAGGAAAACCAACTCGTATGAAAATATTACTTTGAGTAGACAAAGTAAAAACAAAGAAGGAGCTCTTGTTGATGATGAAGCAATACGGATTGAGGTTATAATTGCTTCAACGCTTTGAAATAGCTTCTCAATATTTTTTTATTTATTGAATTTTTGCGTTAGGCTTTACTAAATGATGAGGTGCAGCGTCACCTCCAAAACAAGCCGAGCGAGAACACAACCAACAGAATTACATGAGGAAGCATTTCAGTTATAGTATATTTACAATTTTATTTTGTTTTTAAATATAATTATACATTGTACAATACTAATTATATGTATATTTTTTAGTGAAATATTGGACTAGAGCATTCTGGTCGGGTTCGATGTCCAGGAGCTGGTGCATTACCTAGCAAAGGTTTTG
>NW_027331313.1:0-72475 GCF_022965805.1 Primulina eburnea
TCTCAATACATTTAAAGCCGTCGTTCGCAATCTCATAATATCTCTTGTATTCCCTTTTTAACAATAGTGAGACATCAATGCCTCCAATAGATAATCAATGAAATCAATACATAACAATGGATCAATGGAAGGGAATAACACTTTGAAACCTTTAAAACACAATACATATAATATCATGTGAGCAAAAAGGATGAAATTCCACTTACAAACCAATAGAACACCTCCAACTATACTCTTGGTACACCACCTACAACAATAATCCATAAATAACACCAATATCAAGACTAAATCCAAGAGTCCATGCTAAATAATCCATAGAACCATCAAAACATCAAATCCAAAATAACCCTTAACTCGAAACCTCATTAGAATCGCACCAAAAACTTACCTAAGCTTCCTTATACCACGGAGAACGATGATCTCAAGTCGGAAATCCAAATAACTCCAAGAAACAAAGATAGGAAGCAAAAGAAATGGATGAAAACCCTTGCCAATGGAGGGAAATCTCGAATGGAAGGGAAAGAAATGGATAAGGTATGGCCAACAACTCCCAAAAAGTAGCTAAATATCTCGCCCATACTTACACCGCGGGTTCGGTGCTACAAATACCGCGGGTGCGGTCTCACCGCGGGTGCGGTCCTTGCACTGCCGCGGGTGCGGTGATGCCACGGCCCTCCAAATCCAAAATCATGAATAGTACACCGCGGGTGCACTCATCTAAGAGCGCGGGTGCACTCTACTCACGGCAATGAACAGTAACAAAACAACTAAAATCGATTCGAAACGCTGAAACGAACAATCAACACCAACTAAACACCTCAAATAAATAATAACCAATAATACTATAGCCCAAAACACAACTATAATCATCTAATCACATAACCCAATTAACACAATAAAGCTTAAACCGTACCGTACACCGGGCTCGGCTATTACAATCTCCCCTCCTTTGAGGAATTTCGTCTTCGAAATTGACGTCACGGCACGAACAACTCAGGATACCTCTCTCTCATCTCAGTCTCTGGTTCCCACGTAGCCTCCTCAATCAAATGGTTCCTCCAAAGAACTTTAACGATGCCGATCTCTTTGTTCCTCAGAACTCTAACTGTGTGATCCAGAATCTGAATCGGAATCTCATGGTAGTCAGACTCGGCGTCAAGTCCAATGGCTCATGGCGAAGAACATGGGAAGGATCTGCAATATACTTCTGAGCATCGATACGTGAAACACATTATGGACTCTGTCACGATCGGGCGGTAGGGGCTAATCTGTAGGCTCGGTCACCAACTCTGTCCAATATCTCGAATGGACCAATGAATCTAGGGCTCAACTTGCCCTTCTTGCCAAATCGCATCACACCCTTGAGAGGTGCTATCTTCAGAAAAACATGATCGCCAACCTCGAACTGCAAAGGTCTACGACGAACGTCTGCATAGCTCTTCTGTCTGGACTGAGCAGTCTTCATCCTCTCTCTGATAACTGCAACAACATCGGCAGTCTGTTGGACCAACTCGGGACCCACAACATCTTCCTCTCTCCAACCTCATCCCAAAACAAGGAGATCTGCACTTCCTGCCATAAAGTGCCTCATACGGTGCCATGCCAATCGTCGCCTGGTAGCTATTGTTGTACGTGAACTCCACAAGAGGCAACTTGGAATCCCCAGCTACCAGAATAGTCAATAGTACAAGCTCTGAGCATATCCTCCAGAATCTGAATGACTCTCTCTGACTGACCGTCGCTCTGAGAATGATAAGCTGTACTGAAAGCTAATCGAGAACCCATAGCTCTGTGCAAACTCTTCCAGAACTCTGAGGTAAATCTAGGGTCACGATCAGACACAATCGACCACGGGCACACCATGAAGTCTAACAATCTCTGCAATGTAATCCTCGGCATAGTGAGACATCGAATACGTCGTCTTGACTGGGAGAAAGTGCGCTGACTTGGTCAATCTATCAACAATAACCCAAATGGAATTGAAACCCTTCTGCGTCCTGGTACAACCAGTCACGAAATCCAATGTGATATGCTCCCACTTCCACTGAGGAATCGGCAAAGAAAGCAATTGTCCCAGCAGGTCTCTGGTGCTCAATCTTACATGCTGACAAGTAAGGCACTGAGAAATGAACAAAGCAATATCTCTCTTCATTCCTGGCCACCAGTAGAGTCGACGAAGATCCTGATACATCTTCGTACTGCCTGGATGAATCGAATAAGGTGCGGTATGAGCCTCTGTCAAGACATCTCTACGAATATCGTCGCCAGAAGGAACACAAATGCGGCCTCTGAAAGTTACCAAATCATCACCATTCAGACTAAACTTTGAATTCCCTCTAGCCTCGGCTCTAGCTCTCAACTCTGCCAACTGAACATCAGTCGACTGCTCTCTACGGATCCTGTCCGTCAATGTAGATCGAATGACCAACGCTGAAATAAGCGAGCAATGGTCCCTGGAATCACCAGATCAATCTCCTCTCTCTGCAAATCCATCAACAATGGCCTCTGAATCAAAGAACTCAATGAAGCACTCGACTTGCGGCTCAAAGCATCAGCCACAACATTCGCCTTCCCTGGGTGATAACTGATCGTCACATCGTAATCCTTGACAAGCTCTAACCACCTCCTCTGTCGCATATTGAGCTCTTTCTGCGAGAACAGATACTTCAAACTCTTGTGGTCTGTGAAGATCTCACACTTTTCGCCATACAGATAATGTCTCCAAATCTTCAGGGCGAAAACCACAGCTGCAAGCTCCAAATCGTGCGTCGGATAATTCTTCTCATAATCCTTCAACTGGCGAGACGCATAGGCAATGACCTTACCTCGCTGCATCAACACTGCACCAAGGCCTCTCTTCGACGCATCGGTATAGACCACAAAATCCTCTGAACCACTGGGCAAAGAAAGAACAGGAGCTGTCGTCAATCTGTCCTTCAACTCCTGAAATGCACTCTGGCAATCGATAGACCACTCGAACTTCACAGTCTTCCTCGTCAATTGGACAATGGCAGGGCAATCTTGGAGAAACCTGAAATGAAACGACGATAGTAACCCGCCAAACCAAGGAAACTGCGTACCTCAGGATCAGTGGTAGGAATAGGCCAACTCCGAATCGCCTCTATCTTCAACGGATCAACAGAAATGCCATCTCTCGAAACCACATGGCCTAGGAAAGAAATCTGATCCAACCAAAACTCACACTTCTTCAGCTTGGCAAACAACCTCTTCTCTCGCAACAACTGAAGCACCACTCTGAGATGCTCTGCATGAAGCTCTCTGGATTTGGAATAGATCAGGATATCGTCGATGAAAACAATGACGAAGCTATCCAGATAAGGCTTGAACACACGGTTCATCAGATCCATGAAGACTGAAGGGGCATTGGTCAAACCAAAAGACATGACAAGAAACTCATAGTGACCGTACCTGGTCCGGAAAGCTGTCTTAGGGATATCAGACTCCCTAACCTTCAACTGATAGTAGCCAGACCGAAGATCAATCTTCGAGAACATAGTAGCACCATGGAGCTGATCAAACAAATCATCTATCCGAGGCAACGGATACTTGTTCTTGACAGTTACTTTGTTAAGCTCCCTGTAGTCGATACACAGCCGCAAGGAACCATCTTTCTTCTTGACAAATAGAACCGGAGCTCCCCAAGGCGAAGAACTCGGACGAATAAAGCCCTTGTCTAA
Organism: Primulina eburnea; assembly: GCF_022965805.1. Classification (NCBI taxonomy): domain Eukaryota; kingdom Viridiplantae; phylum Streptophyta; class Magnoliopsida; order Lamiales; family Gesneriaceae; genus Primulina; species Primulina eburnea. The sequence goes on from NW_027331313.1 coordinate 3,699, forward strand.
AGATCCTGCAACTGAGTCTTCAACTCCTTCATCTCGGTAGGGGCCATCCGGTACGGAGCCTTAGAAATAAGAACCGTACCTGGAGCTAAATCAATCACAAACTCAACATCTCTATCCGGCGGCAAACCCGGAACATCATCCTCAAACACATCAGCAAACTCCCTCACCACATCAATATCATCTACATTCAACTTAATCAATCTATCAACATCCACAATAGAAGCAAGAAACCCATCGCAACCTCTACACAACAATCTCTCAGCCTCAAAGCAAGAAATAAAAGGAAGGACCAGCGAAAGTACCTGTGCTGGCGAGCGCTCCTCCCTGGCCATCATCTGCAAAAGTCACCTTCTTAGCAACACAATCGATAACTGCACGGTAAGTCGAAAGCCAATCCATGCCAAGAATAACATCGAAGGCAACCATAGGGATAACAATCAAATCAGCGAATACAACTCGCTCCTCAATACGAACAGGGCACGCAAAGACAATTTATGTCGGGCACAAGACATCCCCCGAAGGTAAAACAACATTAAGCTGGAGGGGAAGAACAGAAGGAACTATACCCAAAGATCTCAAAAATAATTCAGACATAAAAGAATGAGTAGCACCAGTATCAATCAAAGTAGTAGCTACTCTGCCTGAAATCAAAATAGTACTAGAGATCAATGAAGAATCACGATTAATACCTTCCTTGGTCATCGCAAAGATACGACCCTGCACCTTCCCTTGGCTATCTCCCCTCGGGCAATTCCTAGCAACGTGGCCCGCCGCGCCACAACGAAAACAAGTCTGAGTGCCCAATCTGCACTCTCCTCGATGATGCTTACCACACTTTGGACACAGTGGCTTCTCGGGATCAAATGGAACTGGCGGTGGTCTAGAACTCGGCTCCATCTTGCCCTTGCCCTTGAAACGATCCCTGCCCCTTTGATTCGAACCCTGGCCTCTTTGAGCAATGGCCTGGTGTCTCTCCTGCCTCTCCCTGGCGATGTCCTTCTCGTTCTTGCTCGGCCAACAATGCTTTGGACACAATCTCCTTGAAAGTAACAGCTTTAGACATGTTGATATCACGACGAATCTCCGCTCTAAGGCCTCGAATGAAATGAGCGCCCTTGTCCTTGTCGTTCGAAGCAATATACGGAACAAATAGGCAACCCTCCTCAAACTTCAGGATATACTGGCCAACATCCAAGCTCCCCTGTCGAAGTTCCAAGAACTCCGTAACCTTCCTCGCTCGAAGTGCGTCGGGGAAATACTTGTCGTAGAACAAGTCAGTGAACTCTGACCACTTCAGTGTCGCAACATCAACTCCAACTTTCGTAGCATTCCACCAGATACGTGCAGCTTTAACCAGCAAGAACACTGCACAGCTAATCCTGTCTTTGTCCTCATACTAGAGATGATCGAAGATAGCTTCAAGCGCCTTGACCCACTCGACAGCAACTAGAGGATCGGAACTTCCTGCGAATTCCGGTGGATCCATTCTCTTAAAAGCAGAAAAGACGGCATCAGTGCCAACAGCCTGAGCAACTGGACCTCTCACTTGGCCTCGACCCTGTCCTGCTCCTTGCAATCGGAGCAACTGTTGAATCTGATCGCTATGCACCTTAGCCTGCTCCTTAAGCAACTTGCCGAACTCGTCGACAACTCTCGAGGAAGAACTATCCTCACCCTCTGCCGCCTTACGCTTAGGAGGCATACTCTACAATTGCTCACAAGACACCAATCAATATATATAACAATGGATAGATGCAAGAAAACATACCCGGACAGTTGAAAGTAGACGAAGTCATATGCATTGGTACGAAGAACCGGTGCTCTGATACCACTAAATGTGACACCCCTGACCTCTTTAAATAAAATACGCAGCGGAATTTAAAATTTTCTTTCAAACGGAAGGAGTTTCAAAATACATTTTATAAAAGTGTTTACAAAATAACAACATGATCATTCCAATGACATAACAAAATACAAAATATCATTAGTGTGATCATGTTACAAAATGGTACAAAATAATCATCCTTCCAATCTTCGTATGCATATGACCCCCATCCACAGTCAACGTCCCGGTCCGTCGCTCTTATCTGCATCACATGAAAATAACTGAAATGAGAATAAATCTCAGCAAGTGGAACTCTTACATAGCAATGATACATAGTATACTCTGTAAAACATGGCTTTTAAATCATAAATACCATCGACTCTGAAACATGAATAACGTAGCAATAACTGTAGCAATAGCAATAGCAATAGATAGCAAAACGATGGTATTTCTCTTTTCTATGGTTGGATTGATATCAATAGTATCTGTGACTGTGGTTGCCAATATCCCATCGATATAAATCGATTCCTGTGAGGGGATAAAAGCCTATGGTCGATGATCATCTAATTGCATGCAATGCTATGGCTATGATTAATCAATCCAATAAAACATTTGAATTCTCAATAACATTTAAAGCGTCGTTTCGCAATCTCATAATATCTCTTGTATTCCCTTTTTAACAATAGTGAGACATCCTTGAAAGCGGACCGGTTACGGTGGCCGGAAGCGCAACGGAAGTCAAAAATTTTAATTTCATAGCAAGAAATTCAGCCACCATGATTTATGTGCAATATTTACAAACAAACACCATACATAGGATGTTTTAGAAAATTACCTATCAACCTCTTGAGGTTGATGTATGGCACCAACTTTGTTGTAAACAACAAAGCTCTTCAAGGTTGAAGATCTACAAGCCTCCAACTTCCTTTCCTTCAAAATCAAGCCCACCACAAGCTATGTAAAACCTCTCTTGATTTGCATTAGAAAAATCAATAGGATTTTTCAATGAGAAATCTTTTATTCTCCAACACTTGAAGAACAAAAGAGAGAAGAATTTTGGGAGAGAAAGACTAGAAAATTTCGGCCAAGACAAGGTTGGAATGAGGGAGTGAAGTCTAGACTTGGGTGTGGGAAAAGTGAAAAAGTTGATCCCCATGCCATGCATTATTTTATTAAAAAGTATTCAAAGTCTCTTCACCTCCCAAGCATACAAACCCTAGCATGTCATGCATATATAATATGGTTTTTAACACATTAAAAACCATGGACTAAATTTTAATTATCTCAAACACATTTGAGATTAATTAATACTACTTGAATTTATTCAAGTCCCACTAGTTAAATAATTATTTTAATTGAGCTCTACAAGACTCAATATTATTAATTCAACACTTGAATTATTTTTAATTATTTGGACTCTACTAGGTCCACTAGTGTTTAATTAATTCAACACTGAATTAATTTAATTTAGTCCCCAATAATGTTTATGAAAATCACAATTTTTCAACTACATTATTTACTTGGCCAAATTTTAATCTTAGGAACACTTCCATAAATTAAAATTTATATTTCTCTCTTAGAAGTCATACTTCTATTTTTCTTAACGCTTATAAACACATTTATAAGCCGTTCAACACATTGAACTATTTTACTTCTCATCGGGATTTACAAAGCCAGTACTTGTGTGGCCCTCAATGGTTCATTGATACAACTAGCCGTGGGTTCACATCTACATGTGATTCGGACTAAACATGTCCTTATACGAGCATACCCCAATTGCTCCATTCTTACTTATCAACTCCTTGATAGTAAGAACGTCAGAACTCAAGTCTGATAGTACCCAACCAATCACGTTAAACGCCTAGCAGCATCGCTTACGTGATTCCCTAGGTATGACATGATAGTGCCTGCAAGAACCATTCAATTATGGTTAGCGTACAGTACGGTCCCTTCAACTCATATATCCCGACCGATTCGACAACTATTGGTTTATCGAGAGTTGTCAATGAATCGATACTATGTGTCATGTTGTGGTTGCATCGATGGTGTAATCTATGAAACCCCTTTCATAATTACCACCATACTCTGATCAGAGATTTCAACCCACATATACATGAAAAACACATAGGATATCCATACCCGAAGGTAAGCGGTGAATCCCCGACTACAATGCATCGACTCCTATATGTTTCGCCGTAACACCCAACCTTGCCACCTAATGACCCCATAAGAGTCGGTAAACAAGTCAAAGTGAAACGCTAGCACATAGAGTCTCAATGTTGTCCCGGGTCATAAGGACTAATTCTGTACAACCATAAACCAGGACTTTTCCACTCGATAAGTGAGAACCACTTGGAAAGTCCTTTTATGGAGGGTTGTTCAGTGCACTCTACCAGGAGCACCTATCTGCATGCTCGGACATCACAATGTCCCCTACCAATGAAACATGGTACTCACATCGCAGATACTAGTCTCTAACTCGAGCGGCCTTTATCCTTCTTAGTGGCGGCTGAATCGACTAGGAACGGTTTAGAATATACAGTATTCCAAATATGAGTTTCATGATACTCATCATATGAGCATCTCATATTCTTTCTACTATTTGTATATTATAGGACTTTATCTATGCAACTAGCATGGGTATAAAGATAAAGATGCGCCAAATTAATAAATTCAAATATTATTAAAATAAAGATTGCTTATACATAGAGTTTCATTGTGAACACTCGGCCAACACTTGGCTCGACAGGCACCTACTCTAACAATCTCCCTCTTGCACTAGAGCCAACTACCCATATGCTTTCAGATTTATTGATTCGCGATGCTTGTCGAATATTGGTCCAGGTAAAGGCTTAGCCAGTGGATCAACAACATTGTCCGCGGAGCCGACTGTGTCAATCGACACTTCTCCTTTTCCCACAATCTCTCCGAGGATGTGGTACTTTCTCAATACATGTTTGGACTTCTGATGAGACCTTGGCTCCTTTGCTTGAGCTAAAGCTCCCGTGTTGTCACACAACACCGGGACAGGAGCAATTCCATTAGGAATGACGTCCAACTCTTAGACGAAATTCCTTATCCAAACAGCCTCCCTTGCTGCATCTAATGCAGCAATGTATTCGGCCTCTGTGCTGGAATCCGTAGTATTGTCTCGCTTGGAACTCTTCCAAGAGACAGCAGCACCATAGAGCATGAATACAAAACTAGAGGTTGACTTCGAGTCATCGATATCGCTTTGGAAGCTAAAGTCGGTATAGCCTTCCAATTTCAGTTCTCCACCCCATTGACCAAGAACAACTTATTGGTCCTTCTCAACTACTTGAGAATGTCTTTCACAGCTTTCCAGTGTGGAAAACCAGGGTTCGATTGATATCTTTTCACTACACATAGTGCAAACGCCACGTCAGGACGTGTAGATATCATCACATACATGATGCTACCAATTGCCGATGCATACGGAATGCGTGTCATCGCCACTATCTCTGCATCTGTCTCAAGAGACAGACTTGGATAGGGACACGCCATGACACATTGGTAGATGTCCTCTCATGGACTCATCCATCGAGAACCGCTTCACGATGGTATCAATGTATGTGGACTGGGTGAGATCAAGTCATCTTTTCGATCTATCTCTATAGATCTGTATCCCAATACAAAAGATGCTTCACCCAAGTCCTGCATCGAGAACTTGCTTTCTAACCATATCTTAGTTGATTGCAACATTCCTACATTATTCCCAATGAGTAGAATGTTATCAATATATAACACCAGGAATGTCACAACACTCCCACTGACCTTCTTATACACATAGGGTCCCTCAGGATTCATAGTAAATCAAACTCTTTGATTGTACTATCGAATCTAAGGTTCCAACTCCTTGATGCCTGCTTTAGACCATAAATAGATCTCTGAAGTTTGCATACCAAATGCTCACTTCCGACAGATGTAAACCCTTCAGGTTGAGACATGTAAATCACTTTCTTAAAATCCCCATTAAGAAAGACTGTCTTAACATCCATCTGCCATAACTCATAGTCATACCATGCAGCTATGCCAAGCAAAATCCTTATGGACTTGAACATTGCGATTGGGAAAAGGTTTCCTCAAGGTCAACTCCTTGTCTTTGAGTACATCCTTTTGCCACCAATCGCGCCTTGAAGGTCAATACCTTCCCATCCGCCCCAAGTCCCTGTGGGAACAGTTCCCTCAGGTGGATCTACAAGATCCTACACTTGGTTCGAATGCATGGAATTCAACTCAGATTCCATTGCTTCAAGCCACTTGGATGAATCGGCATCAGATAATGCTTCCTTGAAGGTCCTTGGATCACATCCATGGTTAGGCTCATCATGGCCCTCTTCAAGAAGCTGACCATACCTCATAAGTGGTCTCGAGACTTTCTCGTATCTGCTAGGAGCTTGTATCTCCTCTCTTGGCTCATCGGGTGTGGGTTCTATAATTGCGGGTTTCTCTCGAACCTCTTCGAGTTCTATCATCTCCCTTTTTCTATCCAATAGAAAATCCTTTTCCAAAAAGGTTGCATTCCTAGAAACAAACACCTTTGTTTCTTGGGGATGATAGAAATAATATCCAACTTAATTCTTTGGATATCCCACAAAGTAACATAAAATGGATCAACAGTCCAATTTTATCTCCCACTACCTGCTTTACATTAGCAGGGCTCCCCATATTCTAAAATAAGAATATTTGGGAGGCTTACCCATCCATATCTCATATGGTGTCTGCCTTTGAATGGACATTTAATGGAATATCTTTTAATTTTAAGTTATAGAGATCGTTTTCAAGTTCTCAAGTACCAATCAAACATTCATTCATGTAAATGTTGCAAACACCTTTGCAAAATAAACAAGAATATCCATTTTTATCAGCATAGAAATGGAAACAATGTTTTTACAAAAAAATTAGGTACAAACAAAACATCTCATAAAATTAACTTAAACTATCGTTCAATAATAAGTAAACATCCTTAATAGCCTTGGCAGCAACTCTTGCTCCATTGTCCATCCTAAAGAAGGTCACACCTTCCTTAAGCTTCCTACTTCTTCCCATCACCTGTAACCCATTACAGAGATGTGAGTCACAACCGGTATCTAATACCCAAGAAGTAGAGTTAATTGAAATGTTTACTTAAATTTAGAACATACCGTTTCCAGAACACTTCTGGGCCAGATATTCCTTGCAATTTCGCTTCCAATGTCCAGGCTTCTTGCAGTGATGACAAACATCACCAGTCTTGTCAGCCTTAACTGGTCTGGCTGCCTCAACGGGATTCAGAGATTGCCTCATCAAGGGCACGTTCTTCTTGGGACGTTGGAAAGAACTCTTCTTTCCATTCCCATGTGGATCAATCTTCGTACCAGATGAAGAACCCACATAAAGAACCGACTTCTCTTTCTTGATAGTGGACTCAAAGGTAACAAGCATATTCACCAACTCCTCAAGGGTCGGTTCCATCTTGTTCATGTTGAAGTTCACCACAAAAGGATCAAATGAGCTAGGCAGCGATAACAGCAACACGTCGGTGGTCAACTCCGAAGGAAAGATCATATCCATGCCAACGAGCTTGTCCACGAGCCCGATCACCTTTAGGCCATGCTCATGGACCGAGGCCCCATCTCGCATGCGCAAAGTGATCAGCTCCTTGACGGTAGCATGCCTAAGAGGACGCGTTTGCTCTCCAAAGAGCTCCTTGAGGTGCAAATGAATGTCAGCAGCACTCTTTGCACCCTCAAAACGCCTCTGCAGCTCATCATTCATAGAAGTCAGCATATAACACCTGGCTATCAAGTCATGGTCACACCATTCCTTGTAAGCCTGCAATTCCTCAGGATTGCATTCAGTCGGAGCCTCAACAGGGGGCGACTCAGTCAGTGTATATGCTACATTTTCCGAATTCAAGACGATTTTCAGGTTTCTTAGCCAAGTGAGGTAATTAGGTCCAGTTAATATGTGTTTGTCGAGTATTATAGATATCGGATTGCGCATCGAAGACATTGTCGATTTGTACTGAAAAGTAAAAACAGATAAATGTTGATGACTATTTTAAATATTTAGTAAGATATAAAGTTTGGACTTTAACTTCATAAATTATCGCTCCCACTGTTTTGACATTTTCACTACCCTCTAGTGAAAACGGGAAACACTTTCCTCAGTAGGTACGTAAGGTCCAATTAGCGAATTGTGATCCCGAATAATATCGGCCATCACAACTCCTAAAAGGTAGTTTCCAATTGCATCGCCATGCAACCCTCTACGTATACTTTTGTCTCACGTTTGATTAGGACCCAATAATATGACGTCGTTCATCTTTACGTGTCAAGCCTAACCCATCGATATTGAACCTTAATGGACGGTCGCCATGAGTTCCCTCAATAATATGAGCCGAAATCATGGGAGTTCCACGTAGTTCACATCACCATGTCAATGGATGTCACAGCTTTCCGGCACCCAGGGCCCCCTCAATAATATGAGCCGAGCCCCGAGTACGGGTAGCGTTCATCATGCATCCATTGTCGATGGAAGACAAGGAAATTATAAACAAATTTATAATTCCCCTTTTCGGACTTGATATTAATTTTGAATCTTATTCAAAATGAGGGTTTTTAATTTTGAAAGGTCTCATCATTAATTTTATTTTAAAAGCTCGCCATGTTTGATCGTATGTTTGCCGGATTCATGCAACTTTTGTTATTATAATAATAATAACGCACATACTCATTATTTATAACATATCATGCATATATTATAAATAGAAAACAGTACAAGGATGATCAATCGCCCCAAAACTAATGGCCCGTGTGAGCCAAACACGGGCCTAGGTCCAATCCTAGGGTAAATGCAAGGGATGCAATGCAACTAAATTATTACATTAGCATCCAATATTACATGTCTTCGATCTTCATAATCATCAAGGCCACCATCTTCCAATCTTGATCTTCCACTATTCTAATATTTACAATTAAATATCCATGGCATATAGGGATACATCTCATGGGGTGGGAACGGGCCATAAACCAAGCCCACTTTAAATTGATAATTATTACAATCATACAACACAAATATCCTAGCATACACCTAGCAAATTGGGCTTGGGCTTTTGATCATCCTTCATGCATAATATCACATATCATACACCATCAATTAATTATCACAATAATTAATTGATCCAATATTATATATCTTGATCCAATCACTAACCGCCACAATTATAAATTAAATTAACAAAGTATACAAACACCTTTGTCTACTTTCAAATTAATTTATTTATAATCGAATTTCTTGTAAATCACAATTTACTATAAATAATTAAAGTCCTACTTCAATTATTTATTTTATGAGAAAATATGTGCAACAATTGTAAATTTAAACTTAAGGGCCCAAAAACCATTTTTCACCAAAAATATTTTGGCCCATTTAAATTTCACAAATTATGTTGGCCATCCAATGGCCCAACATCTCAAGGCCCATGACACTAAGATTATCCAAAACACTTTTGAAACCCTAGTCGTCATTGCCGTCGCCGGAGCTCCGTCGCCGGATTCCGGCAACATAAAATTTTTTTTTTTTTTTATTTTAAAAGCAGTATTTCGGGGCTGCCCCTCGGCTGCCCGAAATTTTCGGGCAGCCCCTTCGGGCAACCCTCGGGCAGCCCCGGAAAAACATTTTTTTTTTTTTTTTTTGTTTCTAAAATTTCGGTCCTTGCATTTTGTTGCACCAAAAAAATCTCAAACGGTTAGAAATTGATCTCAACATAATATTATGCAAATATTGCACAAAAAACCGTAACCATAGCTCGGATACCACTTGAAAGCGGACCGGTTACGGTGGCCGGAAGCGCAACGGAAGTCAAAAATTTTAATTTCATAGCAAGAAATTCGGCCACCATGATTTATGTGCAATATTTACAAACAAACACCATACATAAGATGTTTTAGAAAATTACCTATCAACCTCTTGAGGTTGATGTATGGCACCAACTTTGTTGTAAACAACAAAGCTCTTCAAGGTTGAAGATCTACAAGCCTCCAACTTCCTTTCCTTCAAAATCAAGCCCACCACAAGCTATGTAAAACCCCTCTTGATTTGCACTAGAAAAATCAAGAGGATTTTTCAATGAGAAATCTTTTATTCTCCAACACTTGAAGAAAAAAAGAGAGAAGAATTTTGGGAGAGAAAGACTAGAAAATTTCGGCCAAGACAAGGTTGGAATGAGGGAGTGAAGTCTAGACTTGGGTGTGGGAAAAGTGAAAAAGTTGATCCCCATGCCATGCATTATTTTATTAAAAAGTATTCAAAGTCTCTTCACCTCCCAAGCATGCAAACCCTAGCATGTCATGCATATATAATATGGTTTTTAACACATTAAAAACCATGGACTAAATTTTAATTATCTCCAACACATTTGAGATTAATTAAATACTACTTGAATTTATTCAAGTCTCACTAGTTAAATAATTATTTTAATTGAGCTCTACAAGACTCAATATTATTAATTCAACACTTGAATTATTTTTAATTATTTGGACTCTACTAGGTCCACTAGTGTTTAATTAATTCAACACTTGAATTAATTTAATTTAGTCCCCAATAATGTTTATGAAAATCACAATTTTTCAACTACATTATTTACTTGGCCAAATTTTAATCTTAGGAACACTTCCATAAATTAAAATTTATATTTCTCTCTTAGAAGTCATACTTCTATTTTTCTTAACGCTTATAAACACATTTATAAGCCGTTCAACACATTGAACTATTTTACTTCTCATCGGGATTTACAAAGCCAGTACTTGTGTGGCCCTCAATGGTTCATTGATACAACTAGCCGTGGGTTCACATCTCCATGTGATTCAGACTAAACATGTCCTTATACGAGCATACCCCAATTGCTCCATTCTTACTTATCAACTCCTTGATAGTAAGAACGTCAGAACTCAAGTCTGATAGTACCCAACCAATCACGTTAAACGCCTAGCAGCATCGCTTACGTGATTCCCTAGGTATCACATGATAGTGCCTGCAAGAACCATTCAATTATGGTTAGCGTACAGTACGGTCCCTTCAACTCATATATCCCGACCGATTCGACAACTATTGGTTTATCGAGAGTTGTCAATGAATCGATACTATGTGTCATGTTGTGGTTGCATCGATGGTGTAATCTATGAAACCCCTTTCATAATTACCACCATACTCTGATCAGAGATTTCAACCCACATATACATGAAAAACACATAGGATATCCATACCCGAAGGTAAGCGGTGAATCCCCGACTACAATGCATCGACTCCTATATGTTTCGCCGTAACACCCAACCTTGCCACCTAATGACCCCATAAGAGTCGGTAAACAAGTCAAAGTGAAACGCTAGCACATAGAGTCTCAATGTTGTCCCGGGTCATAAGGACTAATTCTGTACAACCATAAACCAGGACTTTTCCACTCGATAAGTGAGAACCACTTGGAAAGTCCTTTTATGGAGGGTTGTTCAGTGCACTCTACCAGGAACACCTATCTGCATGCTCGGACATCACAATGTCCCCTACCAATGAAACATGGTACTCACATCGCAGATACTAGTCTCTAACTCGAGCGGCCTTTATCCTTCTTAGTGGCGGCTGAATCGACTAGGAACGGTTTAGAATATACAGTATTCCAAATATGAGTTTCATGATACTCATCATATGAGCATCTCATATTCTTTCTACTATTTGTATATTCAAGGACTTTATCTATGCAACTAGCATGGGTATAAAGATAAAGATGCGCCAAATTAATAAATTCAAATATTATTAAAATAAAGATTGCTTATACATAGAGTTTCATTGTGAACACTCGGCCAACACTTGGCTCGACGGGCACCTACTCTAACAATCAATGCCTCCAATAGATAATCAATGAAATCAATACATAACAATGGATCAATGGAAGGGAATAACACTTTGAAACCTTTAAAACACAATACATATAATATCATGTGAGCAAAAAGGATGAAATTCCACTTACAAACCAATAGAACACCTCCAACTATACTCTTGGTACACCACCTACAACAATAATCCATAAATAACACCAATATCAAGACTAAATCCAAGAGTCCATGCTAAATAATCCATAGAACCATCAAAACATCAAATCCAAAATAACCCTTAACTCGAAACCTCATTAGAATCGCACCAAAAACTTACCTAAGCTTCCTTATACCACGGAGAACGATGATCTCAAGTCGGAAATCCAAATAACTCCAAGAAACAAAGATAGAAAGCAAAAGAAATGGATGAAAACCCTTGCCAATGGAGGGAAATCTCGAATGGAAGGGAAAGAAATGGATAAGGTATGGCCAACAACTCCCAAAAAGTAGCTAAATATCTCGCCCATACTTACACCGCGGGTGCGGTGCTACAAATACCGCGGGTGCGGTCTCACCGCGGGTGCGGTCCTTGCACTGCCGCGGGTGCGGTGATGCCACGGCCCTCCAAATCCAAAATCATGAATAGTACACCGCGGGGGCACTCATCTAAGAGCGCGGGTGCACTCTACTCACGGCAATGAACAGTAACAAAACAACTAAAATCGATTCGAAACGCTGAAACGAACAATCAACACCAACTAACACCTCAAATAAATAATAACCAATAATACTATAGCCCAAAACACAACTATAATCATCTAATCACATAACCCAATTAACACAATAAAGCTTAAACCGTACCGTACACCGGGCTCGGCTATTACAATACTAGCTCAATTGGTACAAGATATGTTGCCAAGTACCTTATATCCAGGGAGGTCTTGGGTTCCATTCTTGGAAGGCACAAACTATAGCCTGGACTATAGAAGTTCTATGAGTAACCCGTACGACGCCTATGGAAAGCCCGTGTAGTAGCCCGAATTCCAAATTGGGTAATTAACGGATTAATGGTGATTAAGAAGGTTTAATGTGTAATTTTGACCGTGGTCATGATCGGACGGACCGAAGAGGGTTCGGAAGCACCGAAGAGTTCGGACGATCCGAAGTGTAGTTCGGTGAATCCGATCATAGGTGTCAAGTGTTGATCGACACGTCATTTTTCCATGCATGTTCGGACGGTCCGAAGTGTATGATCGGAGGATCCGATCATGAGCTGTCAAGAGCCAATGGACACGTAGCGTTCGGACGTTCCGAAGTGTTGTTCGGAGGATCCGAACTTGGCCTATAAATAGTGCTCGGATTTCTCATTTGTGACTTGCCAATTCATGATTTTGCCTCATAGTTGAGAGGATTTGGAAGGTTTCTAGGGTTAGTTGTTGGTCGAGCGATAGCCAAGAGCTGCCAGGAGTAGTAGCGTAGCGGCGCCTGAGTTTCAAGGCAATCGACATCAAAGGGCTGTCGACGGACGAAGGTAAACCCTAAACCTTTGGTAGTACTAGGGAGTACTGGTTTTGCTAGTCGAGCATGGTAGTATTGATTGAGTATGCTTTTGATGCGTAGGCTTGTGCTAGACCTGATCAGCGGTGTTGCGTAAGGCTAGGCTTGCTGTGATAGAGGTACGAAAGTACTATCCGAGATATCCTGGTTGAGTATACATTCATATATGTGTTGCATGAGTATTTGCTGCATTGTTATATGTCATATGATGCATGCTATTATGTCACGAGTTATGATGCATATTGCATATCATGTTGAGCCGTATCTCCTTCGAGATAGCCTTTACTGTTGAGCTGTATCTCTTTCGAGATAAGCTATATCTTGGGGCCGCTCAGCCCTGTCTTGTGGACGCATGGACACCGAGAGTACACAGTGGCCGACGGGTCGGGAGGGCTTCGGTGGTCCGGGACATTTTAGGTCCACGTCTGTCTTGTAGTGGATGCAGTGACCCAGAGGTTGGACCGCGCGGCACTATCCACTTGGCGCCTCTAGACTGAGCATTTTGAGATCCTTTGTGATTCCTGTTTCTTGACTACCCTGGTATCATATCATAGCATGTGCATTTCATATAGGTTTGTGTAGTAGCCCGAATTCCAAATTGGGTAATTAACGGAGTAATGGTGATTAAGAAGGTTAAGGTGTAATTTTGGCTATGGTCATGATCGGACGGACCGAAGAGGGTTCGGAAGCACCGAAGAGTTCGGACGATCCGAAGTGTAGTTCGGTGAATCCGATCATAGGTGTCAAGTGTTGATCGACACGTCATTTTTCCATGCATGTTCGGACGGTCCGAAGTGTATGATCGGAGGATCCGATCATGAGCTGTCAAGAGCCAATGGACACGTAGCGTTCGGACGTTCCGAAGTGTTGTTCGGAGGATCCGAACATGGCCTATAAATAGTGCTCGGATTTCTCATTTGTGACTTGCCAATTCATGATTTTGCCTCATAGTTGAGAGGATTTGGAAGGTTTCTAGGGTTAGTTGTTGGTCGAGCGATAGCCAAGAGCTGCCAGGAGTAGTAGCGTAGCGGCGCCTGAGTTTCAAGGCAATCGACATCAAAGGGCTGTCGACGGACGAAGGTAAACCCTAAACCTTTGGTAGTACTAGGGAGTACTGGTTTTGCTAGTCGAGCATGGTAGTATTGATTGAGTATGCTTTTGATGCGTAGGCTTGTGCTAGACCTGATTAGCGGTGTTGCGTAAGGCTAGGCTTGCTGTGATAGAGGTACGAAAGTACTATCCGAGATATCCTGGTTGAGTATACATTCTTATATGTGTTGCATGATTATGTGGTGCATTGATATATGTCATATGATGCATGCTATTATGTCACGTTTACTACTGCATGTTGCATTTCATATTGAGCCGTATCTCCTTCGAGATAGCCTTTACTGTTGAGCTGTATCTCTTTCGAGATAAGCTATATCTTGGGGCCGCTCAGCCCTGTCTTGTGGACGCATGGACACCGAGAGTACACAGTGGCCGATGGGTCGGGAGGGCTTCGGTGATCCGGGACATTTTAGGTCCACGTCTGTCTTGTAGTGGATGCAGTGACCTAGAGGTTGGACCGCGCGGCACTATCCACTTGGCGCCTTTAGACTGAGCATTTTGAGATCTTTTGTGACTCCTGTTTCTTGACTACCCTGGTATCATATCATAGCATGTGCATTTCATATAGGTTTGTATACTCATGCTTTTGTACTGGGCGTTCTTATCGCTCACGTCCTCGGTTTTGTTTATCTTGGACACCCCATTCCCACGGGGCAGGCCTCAGGTTGGATGGCTCAGGAGGAGCAGGAGGAGGACGTTGAGTAGCTGGTTGGTTTAGTTTTCAGTGTTTTCCATTTGATTCGATATGGTTGTACTGGATATTTCATTTTGAGTTAGTCTAGACTTCGATTTCGATTGGGTTGTATAACTATTGTTGTTGGCCATATTTCCGCTGTTATCTCTGATTATAATTAATTAGGTTAATTGCATGCTTAGTTTTTGATTAGTAGGTGATTCTGGAACGGGTCACTACATTTATGGTATCAGAGCATGCGTATGATTTTGGGATATAGATTCTGTTTTGGGATTTCCGTTGACCATTTTACCATTTTCCCTATTCTATCTTGTAGCGATGGCTGACCATTTTTGATGACGGGAGTAGTCAGGGGAGTGTAGGTCGATGGGGTGACCAGGACGATCGTAGGCGTCATCGTGAGCATCGCCATCGTCGGGATGGTCCTAGGCGTTTTGATTTGCATCGTTTTATTCAGATGGGGCCTAAGCCTCTAGTCGGTGGAGAGACTCCCGATGATGCTGAGGACTGGTTAGAGCGCATGGAGAGTTGTTTCCGTGCATTTCAGTGCACCGAGGAGCAGAAGATAGAGACCCTTAGCTTTCTTCTCGAGGGCCGTGCGCGCAAGTGGTGGCGATCGACTTCTGCGCCGATAGTCCAGTCCCAGGGTAGGGTGACTTGGGCCGATTTCCGTGCAGCTTTCATGCAGCTGTACTTTCCTCCAGCCCTTCGCCAGGCCAAGACGATTGAGCTCCTGAACCTTAAGCAGGGGAGTATGTCTGTTGATGAGTATCAGCAGAAATTCTTTGAGTTGTTACCCTTCGCTCCTCATATCAGTGGAAGTTCTGAGGCCAAGTATGATCATTTCCTCCAGGGCCTTAATCAGGAGATCTTTGATCGAGTCACTGTCTGTGATAATCCTACTTCTTATGATGGGTTAGTGAACCGGTGTCGCCAGGCAGAGATCAGTCTCCAGCGTGGTAGGGCTATTCTTTCTTCTTCTAGACCTCCGAGTACTTTGAGCCCTAGGTCTCAGTCGTTCAAGAAATCTGGTTCTTCTTCTTCTGGATCTGGATCACGGTCTAGCGGTGTTTTCCGCTTTGGTGATAAGAAGGATGCTTGTGTGCATTGTGGAAAGAACCATCTCTCGGAGCAATGCCGATCAGTCGCGGGAGCTTGTTTTCAGTGCGGAGAGATAGGGCATATTAAGAAGTATTGTCCTCAGTTGCGAGGTGGAGCAGGACCTGGTTCCGGATCACAGACGACTGTTCAGCAGAGGAGGCAGGGTCAGGCAGTGGGTAGTTCGAATCTTCGACCTCGTGCCCAAAGTCAGGTATTTGCGCTGAACCAGGATCAGGCTGCAGATGACTGAGAGAGTCATAGCAGGTACTTTTCGTTTATGCGGTATTCCTGCTTTTGTTCTTATTGATACCGGAGCATCGCATTCATTCATTTCTGCACGATTTGTTAAGCTTCATAAGTTACTGTATGTTTCTCTTGATGTCATTCTTTCCGTTTCTACTCCGATGGGTCATTCGGTTTTAGCCAAGCGTCTAGTGATGGGTTGTCCCTTAGATTTGGAGGGTAACGATGTTGTTATTTTCGTTTTGTTCATTCTCTAAGCCTGATTTCGAGGACGAAATCTTTTAAGGGGGGGAGAATGTAGTAGCCCGAATTCCAAATTGGGTAATTAACGGAGTAATGGTGATTAAGAAGGTTAAGGTGTAATTTTGGCTATGGTCATGATCGGACGGACCGAAGAGGGTTCGGAAGCACCGAAGAGTTCGGACGATCCGAAGTGTAGTTCGGTGAATCCGATCATAGGTGTCAAGTGTTGATCGACACGTCATTTTTCCATGCATGTTCGGACGGTCCGAAGTGTATGATCGGAGGATCCGATCATGAGCTGTCAAGAGCCAATGGACACGTAGCGTTCGGACGTTCCGAAGTGTTGTTCGGAGGATCCGAACATGGCCTATAAATAGTGCTCGGATTTCTCATTTGTGACTTGCCAATTCATGATTTTGCCTCATAGTTGAGAGGATTTGGAAGGTTTCTAGGGTTAGTTGTTGGTCGAGCGATAGCCAAGAGCTGCCAGGAGTAGTAGCGTAGCGGCGCCTGAGTTTCAAGGCAATCGACATCAAAGGGCTGTCGACGGACGAAGGTAAACCCTAAACCTTTGGTAGTACTAGGGAGTACTGGTTTTGCTAGTCGAGCATGGTAGTATTGATTGAGTATGCTTTTGATGCGTAGGCTTGTGCTAGACCTGATTAGCGGTGTTGCGTAAGGCTAGGCTTGCTGTGATAGAGGTACGAAAGTACTATCCGAGATATCCTGGTTGAGTATACATTCTTATATGTGTTGCATGATTATGTGGTGCATTGATATATGTCATATGATGCATGCTATTATGTCACGTTTACTACTGCATGTTGCATTTCATATTGAGCCGTATCTCCTTCGAGATAGCCTTTACTGTTGAGCTGTATCTCTTTCGAGATAAGCTATATCTTGGGGCCGCTCAGCCCTGTCTTGTGGACGCATGGACACCGAGAGTACACAGTGGCCGACGGGTCGGGAGGGCTTCGGTGATCCGGGACATTTTAGGTCCACGTCTGTCTTGTAGTGGATGCAGTGACCCAGAGGTTGGACCGCGCGGCACTATCCACTTGGCGCCTCTAGACTGAGCATTTTGAGATCTTTTGTGACTCCTGTTTCTTGACTACCCTGGTATCATATCATAGCATGTGCATTTCATATTGGTTTGTATACTCATGCTTTTGTACTGGGCGTTCTTATCGCTCACGTCCTCGGTTTTGTTTATCTTGGACACCCCATTCCCACGGGGCAGGCCTCAGGTTGGATGGCTCAGGAGGAGCAGGAGGAGGACGTTGAGTAGCTGGTTGGTTTAGTTTTCAGTGTTTTCCATTTGATTCGATATGGTTGTACTGGATATTTCATTTTGAGTTAGTCTAGACTTCGATTTCGATTGGGTTGTATAACTATTGTTGTTGGCCATATTTCCGCTGTTATCTCTGATTATAATTAATTAGGTTAATTGCATGCTTAGTTTTTGATTAGTAGGTGATTCTGGAACGGGTCACTACAGTTTGTATACTCATACTTTTGTACTGGGCGTTCTTATCGCTCATGTCCTCGGTTTTGTTTATCTTGGACACCCCATTCCCACGGGGCAGGCCTCAGGTTGGATGGCTCAGGAGGAGCAGGAGGAGGACGTTGAGTAGCTGGTTGGTTTAGTTGTAGTAGCCCGAATTCCAAATTGGGTAATTAACGGAGTAATGGTGATTAAGAAGGTTTAATGTGTAATTTTGGCTATGGTCATGATCGGACGGACCGAAGAGGGTTCGGAAGCACCGAAGAGTTCGGACGATCCGAAGTGTAGTTCGTTGAATCCGATCATAGGTGTCAAGTGTTGATCGACACGTCTTTTTCCGTGCATGTTCGGACGGTCCGAAGTGTATGATCGGAGGATCCGATCATGAGCTGTCAAGAGCCAATGGACACGTAGCGTTCGGACGTTCCGAAGTGTTGTTCGGAGGATCCGAACATGGCCTATAAATAGTGCTCGGATTTCTCATTTTTGACTTGCCAATTTCTTGAGTTTTCTCTCATTTTGGAGAGTTTGGAAGGTTTCTAGGGTTAGTTGTTGGTCGAGCGATAGCCAAGAGCTGCCAGGAGTAGTAGCGTAGCGGCGCCTGAGTTACGAGGCAATCGACATCAAAGGGCTGTCGACGGACGAAGGTAAACCCTAAACCTTTGGTAGTACTAGGGAGTACTGGTTTTGCTAGTCGAGCATGGTAGTATTGATTGAGTATGCTTTTGATGCGTAGGCTTGTGCTAGACCTGATTAGCGGTGTTGCGTAAGGCTAGGCTTGCTGTGATAGAGGTACGAAAGTACTATCCGAGATATCCTGGTTGAGTATACATTCTTATATGTGTTGCATGATTATGTGGTGCATTGATATATGTCATATGATGCATGCTATTATGTCACGTTTATTACTGCACGTTGCATTTCATGTTGAGCCGTACCTCCTTCGAGATAGCCTTTGCTGTTGAGCTGTATCTCTTTCGAGATAAGCTATATCTTGGGGCCGCTCAGCCCTGTCTTGTGGACGCATGGACACCGAGAGTACACAGTGGCCGACGGGTCGGGAGGGCTTCGGTGGTCCGGGACATTTTAGGTCCACGTCTGTCTTGTAGTGGATGCAGTGACCCAGAGGTGTACCGCGCGGCACTATCCACTTGGCGCCTCTAGACTGAGCATTGTTGAGATCCTTTTGTGACTCCTGTTTCTTGACTACCCCGGTATCATGATCATAGCATGTGCATTTCATATAGGTCTGTATACTCATACTTTTGTACTGGGCGTTCTTATCGCTCACGTCCTCGGTTTTGTTTATTCTTGGACACCCCATTCCCACGGGGCAGGCCTCAGGTTGGACAGCTCAGGAGGAGCAGGAGGAGGACGTTGAGTAGCTGGTTGGTTTAGTTTATCGGTATTGTTTTGATTCGATATGGTTGTATTGGATATTTTATTTTGAGTTATTCTAGACT
The DNA here is from genome assembly GCF_022965805.1 of Primulina eburnea. NCBI lineage: Eukaryota > Viridiplantae > Streptophyta > Magnoliopsida > Lamiales > Gesneriaceae > Primulina > Primulina eburnea. Next base: position 23,314 of record NW_027331313.1, read on the forward strand.
TCGATTGGGTTGTATAACCATTATTTTTTGTTGACTTTTCCGCTGTTATCTCTGATTATTGTTAATTAGGTTAATTGCATGCTTAGTTCTTGCCTAGTAGGTGATTCTGGATCGGGTCACTACATTTATGGTATCAGAGCATGCATACGATTTTGGGATAAAGATTCTGTTTTGGGATTTCCGTTGACCAATTTACTAGTTCCTCATTCTATTGTTGTAGCAATGGCTGACCATTTTGATGACGGGAGTAGTCAGGGGAGTGTAGGTCGATGGGGTGACCAGGACGATCATAGACGTCATCGTGAGCATCGTCATCGTCGGGATGGTCCTAGGCGTTTCGATATGCATCGTTTCATGCAGATGGGGCCTAAGCCTTTAGTTGGCGGTGAGACTCCCGATGATGCGGAGGATTGGTTAGAGCGCATGGAGAGTTGTTTCCGCGCATTCCAGTGCACCGATGAGCAGAAGATGGAGACCCTTAGTTTTCTTCTCGAGGGCCGTGCTCGCAAGTGGTGGCGATCGACTTCTGCGCCGATAGTCCAGTCCCAAGGTAGGGTGACTTGGGTCGATTTCCGTGCAGCTTTCATGCAGCTGTACTTTCCTCCAGCCCTTCGCCAGGCCAAGACGATTGAGCTCCTGAACCTTAAACAGGGGAGTATGTCTGTTGATGAGTATCAGCAAAAATTCTTTGAGTTGTTACCCTTTGCGCCTCATATCAGTGGCAGTTCTGAAGCCAAGTACGATCATTTCCTTCAGGGCCTTCACCAGGAGATCTTTGATCGAGTCACTGTCTGTGATAATCCTACTTCGTACGATGGGTTGGTGAACCGGTGTCGTCAAGCAGAGATCAGTCTCCAGCGTGGTAGGGCTATTCTTTCTTCTAGACCTCCGAGTGTTTTGAGCCCTCGACCTCAGTCTTTCAAGAAATCTGGTTCTTCTTCTTCTGGATCTGGATCAAGGTCTAGCGGTGTTGTTGGCTTTGGTGAGAAGAAGGATTCTTGTGCGCATTGTGGGAAGAACCATCCATCGGAGCAATGCAGATTAGCAGCAGGAGCTTGTTTTCAGTGCGGAGAGATGGGTCATCTCAAGAAGAATTGTCCTCAGCTGCGAGGTGGAGCAGGATCTGGTTCTGGATCCCAGACGACTGTTCAGCAGAGGAGACAGGGTCAGGCAGTGGGTAGTTCGAATCTTCGACCTCGTGCCCAAGGTCAGGTTTTTGCGCTGAACCAGGATCAGCCTGGGATGTAATTGTTATACAGTTGTAATGAAGAATATTTGCAGTGTATTACAATGGTGTTTTATTCTCTTGCCTAGATTTCGAGGACGAAATCTTTTTAAGGGGGGGAGAATGTAGTAGCCCGAATTCCAAATTGGGTAATTAACGGAGTAATGGTGATTAAGAAGGTTTAATGTGTAATTTTGGCTATGGTCATGATCGGACGGACCGAAGAGGGTTCGGAAGCACCGAAGAGTTCGGACGATCCGAAGTGTAGTTCGTTGAATCCGATCATAGGTGTCAAGTGTTGATCGACACGTCTTTTTCCGTGCATGTTCGGACGGTCCGAAGTGTATGATCGGAGGATCCGATCATGAGCTGTCAAGAGCCAATGGACACGTAGCGTTCGGACGTTCCGAAGTGTTGTTCGGAGGATCCGAACATGGCCTATAAATAGTGCTCGGATTTCTCATTTTTGACTTGCCAATTTCTTGAGTTTTCTCTCATTTTGGAGAGTTTGGAAGGTTTCTAGGGTTAGTTGTTGGTCGAGCGATAGCCAAGAGCTGCCAGGAGTAGTAGCGTAGCGGCGCCTGAGTTACGAGGCAATCGACATCAAAGGGCTGTCGACGGACGAAGGTAAACCCTAAACCTTTGGTAGTACTAGGGAGTACTGGTTTTGCTAGTCGAGCATGGTAGTATTGATTGAGTATGCTTTTGATGCGTAGGCTTGTGCTAGACCTGATTAGCGGTGTTGCGTAAGGCTAGGCTTGCTGTGATAGAGGTACGAAAGTACTATCCGAGATATCCTGGTTGAGTATACATTCTTATATGTGTTGCATGATTATGTGGTGCATTGATATATGTCATATGATGCATGCTATTATGTCACGTTTATTACTGCACGTTGCATTTCATGTTGAGCCGTACCTCCTTCGAGATAGCCTTTGCTGTTGAGCTGTATCTCTTTCGAGATAAGCTATATCTTGGGGCCGCTCAGCCCTGTCTTGTGGACGCATGGACACCGAGAGTACACAGTGGCCGACGGGTCGGGAGGGCTTCGGTGGTCCGGGACATTTTAGGTCCACGTCTGTCTTGTAGTGGATGCAGTGACCCAGAGGTGTACCGCGCGGCACTATCCACTTGGCGCCTCTAGACTGAGCATTGTTGAGATCCTTTTGTGACTCCTGTTTCTTGACTACCCCGGTATCATGATCATAGCATGTGCATTTCATATAGGTCTGTATACTCATACTTATGTACTGGGCGTTCTTATCGCTCACGTCCTCGGTTTTGTTTATTCTTGGACACCCCATTCCCACGGGGCAGGCCTCAGGTTGGACAGCTCAGGAGGAGCAGGAGGAGGACGTTGAGTAGCTGGTTGGTTTAGTTTATCGGTATTGTTTTGATTCGATATGGTTGTATTGGATATTTTATTTTGAGTTATTCTAGACTTCGATTGGGTTGTATAACCATTATTTTTTGTTGACTTTTCCGCTGTTATCTCTGATTATTGTTAATTAGGTTAATTGCATGCTTATTTCTTGCCTAGTAGGTGATTCTGGATCGGGTCACTACATTAGTTTTCAGTGTTTTCCATTTGAGTCGATTGGTTGTACTGGATATTTCATTTTGAGTTAGTCTAGACTTCGATTTCGATTGGGTTGTATAACTATTGTTGTTGGCCATATTTCCGCTGTTATCTCTGATTATAATTAATTAGATTAGTTGCATGCTTAGTTCTCAACTAGTAGGTGATTCTGGAACGGGTCACTACATTTATGGTATCAGAGCATGCGTATGATTTTGGGATATAGATTTCTGTTTTGGGATTTTCGTTGACCATTTTCCCTATTCTATCTTGTAGCGATGGCTGACCACTTTGGTGATGAGAGTAGTCAGGGGAGTGTAGGTCGTTGGGGTAATCAGGACGATCGTAGGCGTTACCGTGAACATCGTCATCGTCGGGATGGTCCTAGGCGTTTTGATTTGCATCGTTTTATTCAGATGGGGCCTAAGCCTCTAGTCGGTGGAGAGACTCCCGATGATGCTGAGGACTGGTTAGAGCGCATGGAGAGTTGTTTCCGTGCATTTCAGTGCACCGAGGAGCAGAAGATAGAGACCCTTAGCTTTCTTCTCGAGGGCCGTGCGCGCAAGTGGTGGCGATCGACTTCTGCGCCGATAGTCCAGTCCCAGGGTAGGGTGACTTGGGCCGATTTCCGTGCAGCTTTCATGCAGCTGTATTTTCCTCCAGCCCTTCGCCAGGCAAAGACGATTGAGCTCCTGAACCTTAAGCAGGGGAGTATGTCTGTTGATGAGTATCAGCAGAAATTCTTCGAGTTGTTACCCTTCGCTCCTCATATCAGTGGCAGTTCTGAGGCCAAGTATGACCATTTCCTCCAGGGTCTTAACCAGGAGATCTTTGATCGAGTCACTGTCTGTGATAATCCTACTTCTTACGATGGGTTGGTGAACCGGTGTCGCCAGGCAGAGATCAGTCTCCAGCGTGGTAGGGCTATTTTTTCTTCTAGACCTCCGAGTACTTTGAGCCCTAGGTCTCAGTCGTTCAAGAAATCTGGTTCTTCTTCTTCTGGATCTGGATCACGGTCTAGCGGTGTTTTCCGCTTTGGTGATAAGAAGGATGCTTGTGTGCATTGTGGAAAGAACCATCCCTCGGAGCAATGCCGATCAGTCGCGGGAGCTTGTTTTCAGTGCGGAGAGATGGGGCATATTAAGAAGTATTGTCCTCAGTTGCGAGGTGGAGCAGGATCTGGTTCCGGATCACAGACGACTGTTCAGCAGAGGAGGCAGGGTCAGGCAGTGGGTAGTTCGAATCTTCGACCTCGTGCCCAAAGTCAGGTATTTGCGCTGAACCAGGATCAGGCTGCAGATGACTGAGAGAGTCATAGCAGGTACTTTTCGTTTATGCGGTATTCCTGCTTTTGTTCTTATTGATACCGGAGCATCGCATTCATTCATTTCTGCACGATTTGTTAAGCGTCATAAGTTACTGTATGTTTCTCTTGATGTCATTCTTTCCGTTTCTACTCCGATGGGTCATTCGGTTTTAGCCAAGCGTCTAGTGATGGGTTGTCCCTTAGATTTGGAGGGTAACGATGTTGTTATTTTCGTTTTGTTCATCCTCTAAACTTGATTTCGAGGACGAAATCGTTTTAAGGGGGGGAGAATGTAGTAGCCCGAATTCCAAATTGGGTAATTAACGGATTAATGGTGATTAAGAAGGTTTAATGTGTAATTTTGACCGTGGTCATGATCGGACGGACCGAAGAGGGTTCGGAAGCACCGAAGAGTTCGGACGATCCGAAGTGTAGTTCGGTGAATCCGATCATAGGTGTCAAGTGTTGATCGACACGTCATTTTTCCATGCATGTTCGGACGGTCCGAAGTGTATGATCGGAGGATCCGATCATGAGCTGTCAAGAGCCAATGGACACGTAGCGTTCGGACGTTCCGAAGTGTTGTTCGGAGGATCCGAACTTGGCCTATAAATAGTGCTCGGATTTCTCATTTGTGACTTGCCAATTCATGATTTTGCCTCATAGTTGAGAGGATTTGGAAGGTTTCTAGGGTTAGTTGTTGGTCGAGCGATAGCCAAGAGCTGCCAGGAGTAGTAGCGTAGCGGCGCCTGAGTTTCAAGGCAATCGACATCAAAGGGCTGTCGACGGACGAAGGTAAACCCTAAACCTTTGGTAGTACTAGGGAGTACTGGTTTTGCTAGTCGAGTATGGTAGTATTGATTGAGTATGCTTTTGATGCGTAGGCTTGTGCTAGACCTGATCAGCGGTGTTGCGTAAGGCTAGGCTTGCTGTGATAAAGGTACGAAAGTACTATCCGAGATATCCTGGTTGAGTATACATTCATATATGTGTTGCATGAGTATTTGCTGCATTGTTATATGTCATATGATGCATGCTATTATGTCACGAGTTATGATGCATATTGCATATCATGTTGAGCCGTATCTCCTTCGAGATAGCCTTTACTGTTGAGCTGTATCTCTTTCGAGATAAGCTATATCTTGGGGCCGCTCAGCCCTGTCTTGTGGACGCATGGACACCGCGAGTACACAGTGGCCGACGGGTCGGGAGGGCTTCGGTGGTCCGGGACATTTTAGGTCCACGTCTGTCTTGTAGTGGATGCAGTGACCCAGAGGTTGGACCGCGCGGCACTATCCACTTGGCGCCTCTAGACTGAGCATTTTGAGATCCTTTGTGATTCCTGTTTCTTGACTACCCTGGTATCATATCATAGCATGTGCATTTCATATAGGTTTGTATACTCATACTTTTGTACTGGGCGTTCTTATCGCTCACGTCCTCGGTTTTGTTTATCTTGGACACCCCATTCCCACGGGGCAGGCCTCAGGTTGGATGGCTCAGGAGGAGCAGGAGGAGGACGTTGAGTAGCTGGTTGGTTTAGTTTTCAGTGTTTTCCATTTGATTCGATTGGTTGTACTGGATATTTCATTTTGAGTTAGTCTAGACTTCGATTTCGATTGGGTTGTATAACTATTGTTGTTGGCCATATTTCCGTTGTTATCTCTGATTATAATTAATTAGATTAGTTGCATGCTTAGTTCTCAACTAGTAGGTGATTCTGGAACGGGTCACTACAGCCCGTGAGGGAAAAGGCCCCATAGAGGGAGCCCAAGATCGGGATAGCCTTGGGTCGATTGGGGCAGTGGGCCGTATGGGCGGTCCAGTGGGCCTGTAATGGGTCGTTACAATAAAAGGCGCTAGCTCAATTGGTACCAAGTCTCTTTGAACAATGTACTTAAGCCAGGAGGTCATGGGTTCGAGACTTGGGGAGGTATCACTCCACCAACCTGGTGTGGAGAGTCCTATGAGTAACCCATACGACGCCTATGGAAAGCCCGTGAGTGACACCACAGGGTGGGCAAGCCCACTGGGCCTACGGGCCAAGTCACAAGATCGGGATAGCCTTGGGTCGATTGGGGCAGTGGGCCGTATGGGCGGTCCACTGGGCCTGTAATGGGTCGTTACAATTGTTGTTTTCTACTACTTGTAATCCTCAAAGGGATGGACAAACTGAAGTTGTCAATAGAACTTTGGGAACACTTTTGCGTGCTATTCTTAAAAAGAACTTGGATTGACATTTCTATGGACTTTATTTTGGGGTTGCCTAGGACTAAGAAGGGGAGGGATTCTATTTTTGTTGTTGTGGATAGATTCTCTAAGATGGCACATTTTTTAGCTTGTCATAAAACCGATGATGCTTCAAACATTGCGGATATGTTCTTTAGAGAAGTCGTTAGGTTGCATGGCGTGCCTAGGACTATTGTTTCTGATCGCGATGTTAAATTCTTTAGTTACTATTGGAAGACTTTATGGGCTAAACTTGGCACAAAATTGTTGTTTTCTACTACTTGTCATCCTCAAACGGATGGACAAACTGAAGTTGTCAATAGAACTTTGGGAACACTTTTGCGTGCTATTTTTAAAAAGAACTTTAATTGACATTTCTATGGACTTTATTTTGGGGTTGCCTAGGACTAAGAAGGGGAGAGATTCTATTTTTGTTGTTGTGGATAGATTCTCTAAGATGGCACATTTTATAGCTTTGTCATAAAACCGATGATGCTTCAAACATTGCGGATTTGTTCTTTAGAGAAGTCGTTAGGTTGCATGGCATGCCTAGGACTATTGATTCTGGTCGCGATGTTAAATTTTTGAGTTACTTTTGGAAGATTTTAAGGGCTAAACTTGGCACAAAATTGTTGTTTTCTACTATTTGTCATCCTCAAACGGATGGACAAACTGAAGTTGTCAATAGAACTTTGGGAACACTTTTGCGTGCTATTCTTAAAAAGAACTTGAATTGACATTTCTATGGACTTTATTTCGGGGTTGCCTAGGACTAAGAAGGGGAGGGATTCTATTTTTGTTGTTGTGGATAGATTCTCAAAGATGGCACATTTTATAGCTTGTCATAAAACCGATGATGCTTCATACAATGCGGATTTGTTCTTTAGAGAAGTCGTTAGGTTGCATGGCATGCCTAGGACTATTGTTTCTGGTCGCGATGTTAAATTCTTTAGTTACTTTTGGAAGACTTTATGGGCTAAACTTGGCACAAAATTGTTGTTTTCTACTACTTGTCATCCTCAAACGGATGGACAAACTGAAGTTGTCAATAAAACTTTGGGAACACTTTTGCGTGCTATTCTTAAACAGAACTTGAATTGACATTTCTATGGACTTTATTTTGGGGTCGCCCAGGACTAAGAAGGGGAGGGATTCTATTTTTGTTGTTGTGGATAGATTCTCTAAGATGGCACATTTTATAGTTTGTCATAAAACCGATGATGCTTCAAACATTGCGGATTTGTTCTTTAGAGAAGTCGTTAGGTTGCATGGCATGCCTAGGACTATTGTTTCTGGTCGCGATGTTAAATTCTTTAGTTACTTTTGGAAGACTTTATGGGCTAAACTTGGCACAAAATTGTTGTTTTCTACTACTTGTCATCCTCAAACGGATGGACAAACTGAAGTTGTCAATAGAACTCTGGGAACACTTTTGCGAGCTTTTCTTAAAAAGAACTTGGATTGACATTTCTATGGACATTATTTTGGGGTTGCCGAGGACTAAGAAGGGGAGGGATTCTGTTTTTTTTTGCTGTGGAAAGATTCTCTAAGATGGCACATTTTATAGCTTGTCATAAAACCGATGATGCTTCAAACATTGCGGATATGTTCTTTAGAGAAGTCGTTAGGTTGCATGGCATGCCTAGGACTATTGTTTCTGGTCGCGATGTTAAATTCTTGAGTTACTTTTGGAAGACTTTATGGGCTAAACTTGGCACAAAATTGTTGTTTTCTACTACTTGTCATCCCCAAACGGATAGACAAACTGAAGTTGTCAATAAAACTTTGGGAACACTTTTGCGTGCTATTCTTAAAAAGAACTTGGATTGACATTTCTATGGACTTTATTTTGGGGTCGCCTTGGACTAAGAAGGGGAGGGATTCTATTTTTGTTGTTGTGGATAGATTCTCTAAGATGGCACATTTTATAGCTTGTCATAAAACCGATGATGCTTCAAACATGGTGGATTTGTTCTTTAGAGAAGTCGTTAGGTTGCATGGAGTGCATAGGACTATTGTTTCTGGTCGCGATGTTCAATTCTTGATTTACTTTTGGAAGACTTTATGGGCTAAACTTGGCACAAAATTGTTGTTTTCTACTACTTGTCATCCTCAAACAGATAGACAAACTGAAGTTGTCAATAAAACTTTGGGAACAGATTTCTGTGCTATTCTTAAAAAGAACTTGGATTGACATTTCTATGGACTTTATTTTGGGGTGGCCTAGGACTAAGAAGGGGAGGGATTCTATTTTTGTTGTTGTGGATAGATTCTCTAAGATGGCACATTTTATAGCTTGTCCTAAAACCGATGATGCTTCAAACATTGCGGATTTGTTCTTTAGAGAAGTCGTTAGGTTGCATGGAGTGCCTAGGACTATTGTTTCTGGTCTCGATGTTAAATTCTTGAGTTACTTTTGGAAGACTTTATGGGCTAAACTTGGCACAAAATTGTTGTTTTCTACTACTTGACATCCTCAAACGGATGGACAAACTTAATTTGTCAATAGAACTTTGGGAACACCTTTGCGTGCTATTCTTAAAAAGAACTTTGATTGACATTTCTATGAACTTTATTTTGGGGTCGCCTAAGACAAAGAAAGGGAGGGATTCTATTTTTGTTGTTGTGGATAGATTCTCTAAGATGGCACATTTTATAGCTTGTCATAAAACCGATGATGTTTCAAACATTGCAGATTTGTTCTTTAGATAAGTCGTTAGGTTGCATGGCATGCCTAGTACTATTGTTTCTGCTCGCGATGTTAAATTCTTTAGTTACTATTGGAAGACTTTATGGGCTAAACTTGGCACAAAATTGTTGTTTTCTATTACTTGTCATCCTCAAACGGATGGACAAACTTAAGTTGTCAATAGAACTTTGGGAACACTTTTGCGTGCTATTCTTAAAAAGAACTTGGATTGACATTTCTATGGACTATATTTTGGGGTTGCCTAGGACTAAGAAGGGGAGGGATTCTATTTTTGTTGTTGTGGATAGATTCTCTAAGATGGCACATTTTATAGCTTGTCATAAAACCGATGATGCTTCAAACATTGCGGATTTGTTCTTTAGAGAAGTCGTTAGGTTGCATGGCATGCCTAGGACTATTGATTCTGGTCGCGATGTTAAATTTTTGAGTTACTTTTGGAAGATTTTAAGGGCTAAACTTGGCACAAAATTGTTGTTTTCTACTATTTGTCATCCTCAAACGGATGGACAAACTGAAGTTGTCAATAGAACTTTGGGAACACTTTTGCGTGCTATTCTTAAAAAGAACTTGAATTGACATTTCTATGGACTTTATTTCGGGGTTGCCTAGGACTAAGAAGGGGAGGGATTCTATTTTTGTTGTTGTGGATAGATTCTCAAAGATGGCACATTTTATAGCTTGTCATAAAACCGATGATGCTTCATACAATGCGGATTTGTTCTTTAGAGAAGTCGTTAGGTTGCATGGCATGCCTAGGACTATTGTTTCTGGTCGCGATGTTAAATTCTTTAGTTACTTTTGGAAGACTTTATGGGCTAAACTTGGCACAAAATTGTTGTTTTCTACTTCTTGTCATCCTCAAACGGATGGACAAACTGAAGTTGTCAATAAAACTTTGGGAACACTTTTGCGTGCTATTCTTAAACAGAACTTGAATTGACATTTCTATGGACTTTATTTTGGGGTCGCCCAGGACTAAGAAGGGGAGGGATTCTATTTTTGTTGTTGTGGATAGATTCTCTAAGATGGCACATTTTATAGTTTGTCATAAAACCGATGATGCTTCAAACATTGCGGATTTGTTCTTTAGAGAAGTCGTTAGGTTGCATGGCATGCCTAGGACTATTGTTTCTGGTCGCGATGTTAAATTCTTTAGTTACTTTTGGAAGACTTTATGGGCTAAACTTGGCACAAAATTGTTGTTTTCTACTACTTGTCATCCTCAAACGGATGGACAAACTGAAGTTGTCAATAGAACTCTGGGAACACTTTTGCGAGCTTTTCTTAAAAAGAACTTGGATTGACATTTCTATGGACATTATTTTGGGGTTGCCGAGGACTAAGAAGGGGAGGGATTCTGCTTTTTTTTGCTGTGGAAAGATTCTCTAAGATGGCACATTTTATAGCTTGTCATAAAACCGATGATGCTTCAAACATTGCGGATATGTTCTTTAGAGAAGTCGTTAGGTTGCATGGCATGCCTAGGATTATTGTTTCTGGTCGCGATGTTAAATTCTTGAGTTACTTTTGGAAGACTTTATGGGCTAAACTTGGCACAAAATTGTTGTTTTCTACTACTTGTCATCCCCAAACGGATAGACAAACTGAAGTTGTCAATAAAACTTTGGGAACACTTTTGCGTGCTATTCTTAAAAAGAACTTGGATTGACATTTCTATGGACTTTATTTTGGGGTCGCCTTGGACTAAGAAGGGGAGGGATTCTATTTTTGTTGTTGTGGATAGATTCTCTAAGATGGCACATTTTATAGCTTGTCATAAAACCGATGATGCTTCAAACATGGTGGATTTGTTCTTTAGAGAAGTCGTTAGGTTGCATGGAGTGCATAGGACTATTGTTTCTGGTCGCGATGTTCAATTCTTGAGTTACTTTTGGAAGACTTTATGGGCTAAACTTGGCACAAAATTGTTGTTTTCTACTACTTGTCATCCTCAAACGGATAGACAAACTGAAGTTGTCAATAAAACTTTGGGAACAGATTTCTGTGCTATTCTTAAAAAGAACTTGGATTGACATTTCTATGGACTTTATTTTGGGGTGGCCTAGGACTAAGAAGGGGAGGGATTCTATTTTTGTTGTTGTGGATAGATTCTCTAAGATGGCACATTTTATAGCTTGTCATAAAACCGATGATGCTTCAAACATTGCGGATTTGTTCTTTAGAGAAGTCGTTAGGTTGCTTGGAGTGCCTAGGACTATTGTTTCTGGTCGCGATGTTAAATTCTTGAGTTACTTTTGGAAGACTTTATGGGCTAAACTTGGCACAAAATTGTTGTTTTCTACTACTTGTCATCCTCAAACGGATGGACAAACTTAATTTGTCAATAGAACTTTGGGAACACCTTTGCGTGCTATTCTTAAAAAGAACTTTGATTGACATTTCTATGAACTTTATTTTGGGGTCGCCTAAGACAAAGAAGGGGAGGGATTCTATTTTTGTTGTTGTGGATAGATTCTCTAAGATGGCACATTTTATAGCTTGTCATAAAACCGATGATGTTTCAAACATTGCAGATTTGTTCTTTAGATAAGTCGTTAGGTTGCATGGCATGCCTAGTACTATTGTTTCTGCTCGCGATGTTAAATTCTTTAGTTACTATTGGAAGACTTTATGGGCTAAACTTGGCACAAAATTGTTGTTTTCTACTACTTGTCATCCTCAAACGGATGGACAAACTGAAGTTGTCAATAGAACTTTGGGAACACTTTTGCGTGCTATTCTTAAAAAGAACTTGGATTGACATTTCTATGGACTATATTTTGGGGTTGCCTAGGACTAAGAAGGGGAGGGATTCTATTTTTGTTGTTGTGGATAGATTCTCTAAGATGGCACATTTTATAGCTTGTCATAAAACCGATGATGCTTCAAACATTGCGGATATGTTCTTTAGAGAAGTCGTTAGGTTGCATGGCGTGCCTAGGACTATTGTTTCTGATCGCGATGTTAAATTCTTGAGTTACTTTTGGAAGACTTTATGGGCTAAACTTGGCGCAAAATTGTTGCTTTCTACTACTTGTCATCCTCAAACGGATGGACAAACTTAAGTTGTCAATAGAACGTTTGGGAACACCTTTGCGTGCTATTCTTAAAAAGAACTTCGATTGACATTTCTATGAACTTTATTTTGGGTTCGCCTAGGACAAAGAAGTGGAGGGATTCTATTTTTGTTGTTGTGGATAGATTCTCTAAGATGGCACATTTTATAGCTTGTCATAAAACCGATGATGCTTCAAACATTGCAGATTTGTTCTTTAGAGAAGTCGTTAGGTTGCATGGCATTGCCTAGGACTATTGTTTCTGATCGCGATGTTAAATTCTTGAGTTACTTTTGGAAGACTTTATGGGCTAAACTTGGCACAAAATTGTTGTTTTCTACTACTTGTCATCCTCAAACGGATGGACAAACTGAAGTTGTCAATAGAACTTTGGGAACACCTTTGCGTGCTATTCTTAAAAAGAACTTCGATTGACATTTCTATGACTTTATTTTGGGGTTGCCTAGACTAAGAAGGGGAGGGATTCTATTTTTGTTGTTGTGGATAGATTCTCTAAGATGGCACATTTTATAGCTTGTCATAAAACCGATGATGCTTCAAACATTGCGGATTTGTTCTTTAGAGAAGTCGTTAGGTTGCATGGCATGCCTAGGACTATTGATTCTGGTCGCGATGTTAAATATTTGAGTTACTTTTGGAAGACTTTATGGGCTAAACTTGGCACAAAATTGTTGTTTTCTACTATTTGTCATCCTCAAACGGATGGACAAACTGAAGTTGTCAATAGAACTTTGGGAACACTTTTGCGTGCTATTCTTAAAAAGAACTTGAATTGACATTTCTATGGACTTTATTTCGGGGTTGCCTAGGACTAAGAAGGGGAGGGATTCTATTTTTGTTGTTGTGGATAGATTCTCAAAGATGGCACATTTTATAGCTTGTCATAAAACCGATGATGCTTCATACAATGCGGATTTGTTCTTTAAAGAAGTCGTTAGGTTGCATGGCATGCCTAGGACTATTGTTTCTGGTCGCGATGTTAAATTCTTTAGTTACTTTTGGAAGACTTTATGGGCTAAACTTGGCACAAAATTGTTGTTTTCTACTACTTGTCATCCTCAAACGGATGGACAAACTGAAGTTGTCAATAAAACTTTGGGAACACTTTTGCGTGCTATTCTTAAACAGAACTTGAATTGACATTTCTATGGACTTTATTTTGGGGTCGCCTAGGACTAAGAAGGGGAGGGATTCTATTTTTGTTGTTGTGGATAGATTCTCTAAGATGGCACATTTTATAGCTTGTCATAAAACCGATGATGCTTCAAACATTGCGGATTTGTTCTTTAGAGAAGTCGTTAGGTTGCATGGCATGCCTAGGACTATTGTTTCTGGTCGCGATGTTAAATTCTTTAGTTACTTTTGGAAGACTTTATGGGCTAAACTTGGCACAAAATTGTTGTTTTCTACTACTTGTCATCCTTAAACGGATGGACAAACTGAAGTTGTCAATAGAACTCTGGGAACACTTTTGCGTAGCTATTCTTAAAAAGAACTTGGATTGACATTTCTATGGACATTATTTTGGGGTTGCCTAGGACTAAGAAGGGGAGGGATTCTGTTTTTTTTTGCTGTGGAAAGATTCTCTAAGATGGCACATTTTATAGCTTGTCATAAAACCGATGATGCTTCAAACATTGCGGATATGTTCTTTAGAGAAGTCGTTAGGTTGTATGGCATGCCTAGGACTATTGTTTCTGGTCGCGATGTTAAATTCTTGAGTTACTTTTGGAAGACTTTATGGGCTAAACTTGGCACAAAATTGTTGTTTTCTACTACTTTTCATCCTCAAACGGATAGACAAACTGAAGTTGTCAATAAAACTTTGGGAACACTTTTGCGTGCTATTCTTAAAAAGAACTTGGATTGACATTTCTATGGACTAAGAAGGGGAGGGATTCTATTTTTGTTGTTTTGGATAGATTCTCTAAGATGGCACATTTTATAGCTTGTCATAAAACCGATGATGCTTCAAACATGGCGGATTTGTTCTTTAGAGAAGTCGTTAGGTTGCATGGAGTGCCTAGGACTATTGTTTCTGGTCGCGATGTTAAATTCTTGAGTTACTTTTGGAAGACTTTATGGGCTAAACTTGGCACAAAATTGTTGTTTTCTACTACTTGTCATCCTCAAACGGATAGACAAACTGAAGTTGTCAATAAAACTTTGGGAACACATTTCTGTGCTATTCTTAAAAAGAACTTGGATTGACATTTCTAGGGACTTTATTTTGGGGTGGCCTAGGACTAAGAAGGGGAGGGATTCTATTTTTGTTGTTGTGGATAGATTCTCTAAGATGACACATTTTATAGCTTGTCATAAAACCGATGATGCTTCAAACATTGCGGATTTGTTCTTTAGAGAAGTCGTTAGGTTGCATGGAGTGCCTAGGACTATTGTTTCTGGTCGCGATGTTAAATTCTTGAGTTACTTTTGGAAGACTTTATGGGCTAAACTTGGCACAAAATTGTTGTTTTCTACTACTTGTCATCCTCAAACGGATGGACAAACTTAAGTTGTCAATAGAACTTTGGGAACACCTTTGCGTGCTATTCTTAAAAAGAACTTCGATTGACATTTCTATGACTTTATTTTGGGGTCGCCTAGACTAAGAAGGGGAGGGATTCTATTTTTGTTGTTGTGGATAGATTCTCTAAGATGGCACATTTTATAGCTTGTCATAAAACCGATGATGCTTCAAACATTGCAGATTTGTTCTTTAGATAAGTCGTTAGGTTGCATGGCATGCCTAGTACTATTGTTTCTGCTCGCGATGTTAAATTCTTTAGTTACTATTGGAAGACTTTATGGGCTAAACTTGGCACAAAATTGTTGTTTTCTACTACTTGTCATCCTCAAACGGATGGACAAACTGAAGTTGTCAATAGAACTTTGGGAACACTTTTGCGTGCTATTCTTAAAAAGAACTTGGATTGACATTTCTATGGACTTTATTTTGGGGTTGCCTAGGACTAAGAAGGGGAGGGATTCTATTTTTGTTGTTGTGGATAGATTCTCTAAGATGGCACATTTTATAGCTTGTCATAAAACCGATGATGCTTCAAACATGGTGGATTTGTTCTTTAGAGAAGTCGTTAGGTTGCATGGAGTGCCTAGGACTATTGTTTCTGGTCGCGATGTTAAATTCTTGAGTTACTTTTGGAAGACTTTATGGGCTAAACTTGGCACAAAATTGTTGTTTTCTACTACTTGTCATCCTCAAACGGATAGACAAACTGAAGTTGTCAATAAAACTTTGGGAACACATTTGCTGTGCTATTCTTAAAAAGAACTTGGATTGACATTTCTATGGACTTTATTTTGGGGTGGCCTAGGACTAAGAAGGGGAGGGATTCTATTTTTGTTGTTGTGGATAGATTCTCTAAGATGGCACATTTTATAGCTTGTCATAAAACCGATGATGCTTCAAACATTGCGGATTTGTTCTTTAGAGAAGTCGTTAGGTTGCATGGCAGTGCCTAGGACTATTGTTTCTGGTCGCGATGTTAAATTCTTGAGTTACTTTTGGAAGACTTTATGGGCTAAACTTGGCACAAAATTGTTGTTTTCTACTACTTGTCATCCTCAAACGGATGGACAAACTTAAGTTGTCAATAGAACTTTGGGAACACCTTTGCGTGCTATTCTTAAAAAGAACTTCGATTGACATTTCTATGAACTTTATTTTGGGGTCGCCTAAGACTAAGAAGGGGAGGGATTCTATTTTTGTTGTTGTGGATAGATTCTCTAAGATGGCACATTTTATAGCTTGTCATAAAACCGATGATGCTTCAAACATTGCAGATTTGTTCTTTAGAGAAGTCGTTAGGTTGCATGGCATGCCTAGTACTATTGTTTCTGCTCGCGATGTTAAATTCTTTAGTTACTTTTGGAAGACTTTATGGGCTAAACTTGGCACAAAATTGTTGTTTTCTACTACTTGTCATCCTCAAACGGATGGACAAACTGAAGTTGTCAATAGAACTTTGGGAACACTTTTGCGTGCTATTCTTAAAAAGAACTTGGATTGACATTTCTATGGACTTTATTTTGGGGTTGCCTAGGACTAAGAAGGGGAGGGATTCTATTTTTGTTGTTGTGGATAGATTCTCTAAGATGGCACATTTTATAGCTTGTCATAAAACCGATGATGCTTCAAACATTGCGGATATGTTCTTTAGAGAAGTCGTTAGGTTGCATGGCATGCCTAGGACTATTGTTTCTGATCGCGATGTTAAATTCTTGAGTTACTTTTGGAAGACTTTATGGGCTAAACTTGGCACAAAATTGTTGTTTTCTACTACTTGTCATCCTCAAACGGATGGACAAACTGAAGTTGTCAATAGAACTTTGGGAACACCTTTGCGTGCTATTCTTAAAAAGAACTTCGATTGACATTTCTATGAAATTTATTTTGGGGTTGCCTAGGACTAAGAAGGGGAGGGATTCTATTTTTGTTGTTGTGGATAGATTCTCTAAGATGGCACATTTTATAGCTTGTCATAAAACCGATGATGCTTCAAACATTGCAGATTTGTTCTTTAGAGAAGTCGTTAGGTTGCATGGACTTGCCTAGGACTATTGTTTCTGATCGCGATGTTAAATTCTTGAGTTACTTTTGGAAGACTTTATGGGCTAAACTTGGCACAAAATTGTTGTTTTCTACTACTTGTCATTCTCAAACGGATGGACAAACTTAAGTTGTCAATAGAACTTTGGGAACACCTTTGCGTGCTATTCTTAAAAAGAACTTCGATTGACATTTCTATGAACTTTATTTTGGGGTCGCCTAAGACAAAGAAGGGGAGGGATTCTATTTTTGTTGTTGTGGATAGATTCTCTAAGATGGCACATTTTATAGCTTGTCATAAAGCCGATGATGCTTCAAACATTGCAGATTTGTTCTTTAGAGAAGTCGTTAGGTTGCATGGCATGCCTAGGACTATTGTTTCTGGTCGCGATGTTAAATTCTTTAGTTACTATTGGAAGAATTTATGGGCTAAACTTTGCACAAAATTGTTGTTTTCTACTACTTGTCATCCTCAAACGGATGGACAAACTGAAGTTGTCAATAGAACTTTTGTAATAGCCGAGCCCGGTGTACGGTACGATTTAAGTTTCGTTTGTTATTTGAGTTATTTGATTAGAGGTTTAGAGTTGTGTTTATGGGCTATAGTATGTTTAGTATATTGTTCTTGAGGTGTTAGTTGTTGTTGGTTGTTCGTTTCAGAGTTCCGGATCGATTTTAGTTGCATGGGAATAGTGCTTGGCCGTGGCTTGAGTGCACCCACGCTCTTAACTGGAGTGCCCCCGCGGTGTACTGTGCAGTTTTTGTGTTGGAGGGCCGTAGCATCACCGCACCCGCGGTGATGCAGTGACCGCGCCCGCGGTGTGTAGCGCACCCGCGGTGCTTGCAGTGCCGCACCCGCGGTGTCTGTGGTTCAGGAATTTTGTGGACTGCCGAAAGCTCAGCGCACCCGCGGCCTTTGTGTTGGCGCACCCGCGGTGATGAACAGTAGAGGTATGGTCGAGATTTATAGTACCTTTTTGATGGATTTGACTTCATTCTTTCCTCTTTTCATTTCGAAATCCTCTCATTTCTAGGGTTTTTAGTCATTTCTTTCCTTTCCTATCTTCGATTCAGGCGTTTGTTTGGAATTTCGACTTGAGATCGACGTTCTCCTTGGTGCTAGGAAGCTTGGGTAAGCTTTTGATGCGATTCTGTTAAGGTTGTAAATTAAGAGTTGTTTAGGTTGGTTGTTTATGTGGATTTATGGATTATTTAGCTTGTAATCTTGGATATTTAGTTGATATTGGTGTTATTTGTGGATTATTTGTTGTAGGTGGTGATCAAGAGCTAAGTTGAGGTGTTTGTTGTGGTTTGTAAGTGGAAATTCATTCCTTTTGCTCACATGATTATATATGTATGTGTTTCAAAGAGTTTATTGTGTTATTCCCTTTCATTTGATCCATAGTATGTATTGTTATATGTATTGGAGGCATTGTATGTCTCATTATTGATTAAAGGGAATACAAAGAGATATATAGAGTTCAAAGTGATTGTTAAAACCAGAGAAGAGTTTAAATGTTTTCGGATTGATAAATACATAGTCAGAGATTGCATGCAATATTAGATGATCATCGCCTATAGGCTTATATCCCTCAGAGTTATCGGTATTATATCGATTTGGGATACGAGCACCCCAGAGCAGAGATACTATTGATATCAATCCCCAGAGCAAAAGAGAAATACCATCGTATTGCTATCTATTGCTATTGCTATTGCTACAGTTATTGCTACAGTATTCATGTTCAGAGTTGATGGTATTTATGATTTCAAAGATATGTTTTACAGAGTTATTGTTCATTGTTATATAAGAGTTCCACTTGCTGAGATTTATTCTCATTCCAGTTATTTTCATGTGATGCAGATCAGAGTTGTGCCCCGGGACGTTGACTGTGGATTGGGGGTCATATGCATACACCGTTGGAAGGATGATTTTGGCATGATCATAGGAATGATGTTTTGTTTTTGTTATGTCATTTAAATGATCATGTATTTATTTTGTAAAGATATTTGATGAAATGTATTTTGAAACTCCTTCCGTATATTTTAAAGAGAAAATTTTATTTCCGCTGCGTATTTATTTTAAAAGAGGATCGGGGTGTCACATTTAGTGGTATCAGAGCGGTGTTTTCTTCGGACCAATGCATATGACTTCGTCTACTTTCAACTGTCCGGGTATGTTTTCTTTGCATCTATCTATTGTTTTGTATTGATTGGTGTCTTGTGAGCATTGTAGAGTAGAGGATGCCTCCTAAGCGTAAGGCGTCAGAGGGGGAGGATAGTTCGTCCTCGAGAGTTGTCGACGAGTTCGGCAAGTTACTGAAGGAGCAGGCTAAGGTTCACAGTGAGCAGATCCAGCAGTTGCTTAGACTGCAAGGAGCAGGCCAGGGCAGAGGCCAAGGTAGGGGGCAGGTTGCTCCAGTAGCAGTTGGTTCTGATGCTATCTTTTCTGCGTTTAAGAGGATGGATCCACCCGAGTTTCCAGGCAGCTCCGATCCTTTAGCTGCAGTAGAGTGGGTCAAGGCTTTGGAGGCGATTTTTGATCATCTCCACTATGAGGACAGAGACCGTATCAGTTGTGCTGTTTTCATGCTGGTTAAAGCTGCACGTTTGTGGTGGAATGCGACCAAGGTTGGCATTGATGTTCTCGCATTGAAGTGGTCTGAGTTTACTGAGCTTTTCTACGACAAGTACTTTCCTGATGCACTGCGAGCGAGGAAGGTTACAGAGTTCTTGGAGCTTCGTCAGGGGAGCTTGAATGTGGACGAGTATATTCTCAGGTTCGAGGAGGGTTGCCTATTTGCTCCGTACATTGCTACTAGTGATAAAGATAAAGGCGCTCACTTCATTCGAGGCCTTAGAGCGGAGATCAGGCGTGATATCAATATGTCCAAGGCTGTGACTTTCAAGGAGATTGTGTCCAAGGCGTTGCTAGCAGAGCAGGACGAGAAGGATATCGCCAGGGAGAGACAGGCGAGGCACCAGGCTAGTGTTCAAAGAGGCCAGAGTTCAGGTCAGCGTGGCAGAGATCGATTCAAGGGGAAGGGCAAGGTGGATCAGAGTCCTAGGCCACCGTCAGTGCCAGTTGCTCCGTCTGATTCTGAGAGATCTTTGTGTCCCAAGTGTGGCAGACCTCATCGTGGAGAGTGTAGATTTGGCACTCGTTCTTGCTATCGTTGTGGCATGCCAGGCCATATTTCCAGAGATTGTCCTAAGGGAGCTAGCCAGGAGAAGGTGCAGGGTCGTATCTTTTCGATGACTAAGGAAGGTATTAATCGTAATTCTTCTGTAATCTCTAGTTCCATTTTAATTTCAGGCAGAGTAGCTACTACTTTGATTGATACTGGTGCTACTCATTCTTTTATGTCTGAATTGTTTTTGAGATCTTTGGGTATAGTTCCTTCTGTTATTCCCCTTCAGCTTAGTGTTGTTTTGCCTTCGGGAGATGTTTTGTGCCCGACTTCCATAGTGTATGCGTGCCCCGTTCGTTTTGTTGATCGAGAGGTCTTTGCTGATTTGATTGTGATCCCGATGGTTGCCTTTGATGTTATTCTTGGCATGGATTGGCTGTCGACCTATCGTGCTGTTATTGATTGCGTTGCTAAGACGGTGACTTTTGCAGATGATGGCCAGGGAGGAGTTCTCGCCAGCTCAGGTACTTCGCTGGTCCTTCCTTTTATTTCGTGTCTTGATGCTGAGAGGCTATTGTGTAGAGGTTGTGATGTTTTTCTAGCATCTGTTGTGGATATGGATAGACTGATTAAGTTGAATATTGATGATATTGATGTGGTGAGGGAGTTTGCGGATGTGTTTGAGGATGATGTTCCGGGTTTGCCGCCGGATAGAGATGTAGAGTTTGTTATTGATCTTGCTCCAGGTACGGTTCCTATTTCTAAGGCTCCGTATAGGATGGCTCCTACTGAGATGAAAGAGTTGAAGACGCAGTTGCAGGATCTTCTAGATAAGGGTTTTATTCGTCCGAGTTCTTCGCCTTGGGGAGCTCCGGTTCTATTTGTTAAGAAGAAGGACGGGTCTTTGCGTCTGTGTATCGATTACAGAGAGCTCAACAAAGTGACGATCAAGAACAAGTATCCGTTGCCACGGATTGATGATCTATTTGACCAACTCCAGGGTGCCACTGTTTTCTCGAAGATTGATCTTCGGTCTGGCTACTATCAGTTGAAGGTTAGGGAGTCTGATATCCCTAAGACGGCTTTCAGGACCAGGTATGGTCACTATGAGTTTCTCGTGATGTCTTTTGGTTTGACCAATGCCCCTTCTGTTTTCATGGACCTGATGAACCGTGTGTTCAAGCCGTATTTGGATAGCTTCGTCATTGTCTTTATCGACGATATCTTGATCTATTCCAAGACCAGAGAGCTTCATTCAGAGCATCTCAGAGTTGTTCTCCAGTTGCTGAGAGAGCGGAGGTTGTTTGCTAAGTTGAAGAAGTGTGAGTTTTGGCTGGATCAGATTTCTTTTCTAGGCCATGTCGTTTCGAGGGATGGCATTGCTGTTGATCCGATGAAGATAGAGGCGATTCAGAAGTGGCCTATTCCTACGACTGTTTCAGAGGTACGCAGTTTCCTTGGTTTGGCGGGTTATTATCGTCGTTTCATTTCGGATTTTTCCAAGATTGCCCTGCCATTGTCCAATCTGACAAGGAAGACTGTGAAGTTCGAGTGGTCTATAGATTGCCAGAGCGCATTTCAGGAGTTGAAGGATAGATTGACGTCAGCTCCTATTCTCGCATTGCCCAGTGGTTCAGAGGATTTTGTGGTCTATACCGATGCGTCGAAGAAGGGTCTCGGTGCAGTGTTGATGCAGAGAGGTAAGGTCATTGCCTATGCTTCTCGCCAGTTGAAGGATTATGAGAAGAATTATCCGACGCACGATTTGGAGCTAGCAGCTGTGGTTTTCGCCCTTAAGATTTGGAGACATTATCTGTATGGCGAAAAGTGTGAGATCTTCACAGACCACAAGAGTTTGAAGTATCTGTTCTCGCAGAAAGAGCTCAATATGCGACAGAGGAGGTGGTTAGAGCTTGTCAAGGATTACGATGTGACTATCAGTTATCACCCAGGGAAGGCGAATGTTGTGGCTGATGCTTTAAGCCGCAAGTCGAGTGTTTCATTGAGTTCTTTGATTCAGAGACCGTTGCTGATGGATTTGCAGAGAGAGGAGATTGATCTGGTGATTCCAGGCACCATTGCTCGTCTTTCAGCGTTAGTTATTCGATCTTCATTGACGGACAGGATCCGTAGAGAGCAGTCGACTGATGTTCAGTTGACAGAGTTGAGAGATAGAGCAGAGATTAGAGGTAATTCAGAGTTCGCCTTGAATGGTGATGGTTTGGTGACTTTCAGAGGTCGTATTTGTGTTCCTGTTGGCGATGATATTCGTAGAGATATTCTGACAGAGGCTCATACCGCGCCGTATTCGATTCATCCAGGCAGTACGAAGATGTATCAGGATCTTCGTCGACTCTACTGGTGGCCAGGTATGAAGAAGGATGTTGCCGTGTTCATTTCTCAGTGCCTTACTTGTCAGCAGGTGAAGATTGAGCACCAGAGACCTGCTGGGACATTGTTGTCGTTGCCGATTCCTCAGTGGAAGTGGGAGCATATTACGATGGATTTCGTGACTGGTCTTCCCAGAGTGCGGAGAGGTTTCAATTCTATTTGGGTTATCGTTGATAGATTGACTAAGTCAGCGCACTTTCTTCCAGTCAAGACGACGTATTCGATGAACCAGTATGCCGAGGACTACATAGCAGAGATTGTCAGACTTCATGGTGTCCCTGTGTCGATCGTGTCTGATCGTGACCCCAGATTTACTTCAGAGTTTTGGAAGAGTTTGCACAGAGCTATGGGTTCGCGATTAGCGTTCAGTACAGCCTATCATCCTCAGAGTGATGGTCAGTCAGAGAGAGTCATTCAGATTCTTGAGGATATGCTCAGAGCTTGTACTATAGACTTTCCAAGTAGCTGGGATTCTTTGTTGCCTTTGGCTGAGTTCACTTATAATAATAGCTACCAGGCGACGATTGGCATGGCACCGTATGAGGCACTTTATGGCAGGAAGTGCAGGTCTCCCTTGTATTGGGACGAGGTTGGTGAGAGGAAGATGTTGGGACCAGAGTTGGTCCAGCAGACTACTGATGTTGTTGCTGTTATCAGAGAAAGGATGAAGACTGCCCAGTCCAGACAGAAGAGCTATGCAGATGTTCGTCGCAGACCTTTGCAGTTCGAGGTTGGCGACCACGTGTTTCTGAAGATAGCACCTCTCAAGGGTGTGATGCGATTTGGCAAGAAGGGCAAGTTGAGTCCTAGATTTATTGGTCCATTCGAGATATTGGACAGAGTTGGCGATCGAGCCTACAGATTAGCCCTACCTCCAGATCTTGACAGAGTTCATAATGTGTTTCACGTTTCGATGCTCAGGAAGTATGTTGCAGATCCTTCCCATGTTCTTCGCCATGAGCCATTGGACTTGACGCCGAATTTGACATATCAAGAGATTCCGATTCAGATTTTGGATCGCACAGTTAGAGTTCTGAGGAACAAAGAGATCGGCATTGTCAAAGTTCTTTGGAGGAACCATTTGATAGAGGAGGCTACGTGGGAACCAGAGGATGAGATGAGAGAGAAGTATCCTGAGTTGTTCGTGCCGTGACGTCAATTTCGCGGACGAAATTCCCTTAAGGGGGGGAGATTGTAATAGCCGAGCCCGGTGTACGGTACGATTTAAGTTTCGTTTGTTATTTGAGTTATTTGATTAGAGGTTTAGAGTTGTGTTTATGGGCTATAGTATGTTTAGTATATTGTTCTTGAGGTGTTAGTTGTTGTTGGTTGTTCGTTTCAGAGTTCCGGATCGATTTTAGTTGCATGGGAATAGTGCTTGGCCGTGGCTTGAGTGCACCCGCGCTCTTAACTGGAGTGCCCCCGCGGTGTACTGTGCAGTTTTTGTGTTGGAGGGCCGTAGCATCACCGCACCCGCGGTGATGCAGTGACGCGGGGTGTAGCGCACCCGCGGTGCTTGCAGTGCCGCACCCGCGGTGTCTGTGGTTCAGGAATTTTGTGGACTGCCGAAAGCTCAGCGCACCCGCGGCCTTTGTGTTGGCGCACCCGCGGTGATGAACAGTAGAGGTATGGTCGAGATTTATAGTACCTTTTTGATGGATTTGACTTCATTCTTTCCTCTTTTCATTTCGAAATCCTCTCATTTCTAGGGTTTTTAGTCATTTCTTTCCTTTCCTATCTTCGATTCAGGCGTTTGTTTGGAATTTCGACTTGAGATCGACGTTCTCCTTGGTGCTAGGAAGCTTGGGTAAGCTTTTGATGCGATTCTGTTAAGGTTGTAAATTAAGAGTTGTTTAGGTTGGTTGTTTATGTGGATTTATGGATTATTTAGCTTGTAATCTTGGATATTTAGTTGATATTGGTGTTATTTGTGGATTATTTGTTGTAGGTGGTGATCAAGAGCTAAGTTGAGGTGTTTGTTGTGGTTTGTAAGTGGAAATTCATTCCTTTTGCTCACATGATTATATATGTATGTGTTTCAAAGAGTTTATTGTGTTATTCCCTTTCATTTGATCCATAGTATGTATTGTTATATGTATTGGAGGCATTGTATGTCTCATTATTGATTAAAGGGAATACAAAGAGATATATAGAGTTCAAAGTGATTGTTAAAACCAGAGAAGAGTTTAAATGTTTTCGGATTGATAAATACATAGTCAGAGATTGCATGCAATATTAGATGATCATCGCCTATAGGCTTATATCCCTCAGAGTTATCGGTTTATATCGATTTGGGATACGAGCACCCCAGAGCAGAGATACTATTGATATCAATCCCCAGAGCAAAAGAGAAATACCATCGTATTGCTATCTATTGCTATTGCTATTGCTACAGTTATTGCTACAGTATTCATGTTCAGAGTTGATGGTATTTATGATTTCAAAGATATGTTTTACAGAGTTATTGTTCATTGTTATATAAGAGTTCCACTTGCTGAGATTTATTCTCATTCCAGTTATTTTCATGTGATGCAGATCAGAGTTGTGCCCCGGGACGTTGACTGTGGATTGGGGGTCATATGCATACACCGTTGGAAGGATGATTTTGGCATGATCATAGGAATGATGTTTTGTTTTTGTTATGTCATTTAAATGATCATGTATTTATTTTGTAAAGATATTTGATGAAATGTATTTTGAAACTCCTTCCGTATATTTTAAAGAGAAAATTTTATTTCCGCTGCGTATTTATTTTAAAAGAGGATCGGGGTGTCACAACTTTAGGAACACTTTTGCGTGCTATTCTTAAAAAGAACTTGGATTGACATTTCTATTGACTTTATTTTGGGGTTGCCTAGGACTAAGAAGGGGAGGGATTCTATTTTTGTTGTTGTGGATAGATTCTCTAAGATGGCACATTTTATAGCTTGTCATAAAACCGATGATGCTTCAAACATTGCGGATATGTTCTTTAGAGAAGTCGTTAGGTTGCATGGCGTGCCCAGGACTATTGTTTCTGATCGCGATGTTAAATTCTTGAGTTACTTTTGGAAGACTTTATGGGCTAAACTTGGCACAAAATTGTTGTTTTCTACTACTTGTCATCCTCAAACGGATGGACAAACTGAAGTTGTCAATAAAACTTTGGGAAGACTTTTGCGTGCTATTCTTAAAAAGAACTTGGATTGACATTTCTATGGACTTTATTTTGGGGTGAGTGCCTAGGACTAAGAAGAGGAGGGATTCTATTTTTATTGTTGTGGATAGATTCTCTAAGATGGCACATTTTATAGCTTGTCATAAAACCGATGATGCTTCAAACATTGCAGGATTTGTTCTTTAGAGAAGTCGTTAGGTTGCATGGCATGCCTAGGACTATTGTTTCTGGTCGCGATGTTAAATTCTTGAGTTACTATTGGAAGACTTTATGGGCTAAACTTGGCACAAAATTGTTGTTTTCTACTACTTGTCATCCTCAAACGGATGGACAAACTGAAGTTGTCAATAGAACTTTGGGAACACTTTTGCGTGCTATTCTTAAAAAGAACTTGGATTGACATTTCTATGGACTTTATTTCGGGGTTGCCTAGGACTAAGAAGGGGAGGGATTCTATTTTTGTTGTTGTGGATAGATTCTCAAAGATGGCACATTTTATAGCTTGTCATAAAACCGATGATGCTTCATACAATGCGGATTTGTTCATTAGAGAAGTCGTTAGGTTGCATGGCATGCCTAGGACTATTGTTTCTGGTCGCGATGTTAAATTCTTTAGTTACTTTTGGAAGACTTTATGGGCTAAACTTGGCACAAAATTGTTGTTTTCTACTACTTGTCATCCTCAAACGGATGGACAAACTGAAGTTGTCAATAAAACTTTGGGAACACTTTTGCGTGCTATTCTTAAAAAGAACTTGGATTGACATTTCTATGGACTTTATTTTGGGGTCGCCTAGGACTAAGAAGGGGAGGGATTCTATTTTTGTTGTTGTGGATAGATTCTCTAAGATGGCACATTTTATAGTTGTCATAAAACCGATGATGCTTCAAACATGGCGGATTTGTTCTTTAGAGAAGTCGTTAGGTTGCATGGCAGTGCCTAGGACTATTGTTTCTGGTCGCGATGTTAAATTCTTGAGTTACTTTTGGAAGACTTTATGGGCTAAACTTGGCACAAAATTGTTGTTTTCTACTACTTGTCATCCTCAAACGGATAGACAAACTGAAGTTGTCAATAAAACTTTGGGAACACATTTCTGTGCTATTCTTAAAAAGAACTTGGATTGACATTTCTATGGACTTTATTTTGGGGTGGCCTAGGACTAAGAAGGGGAGGGATTCTATTTTTCTTGTTGTGGATAGATTCTCTAAGATGGCACATTTTATAGCTTGTCATAAAACCGATGATGCTTCAAACATGCGGATTTGTTCTTTAGAGAAGTCGTTAGGTTGCATGGAGTGCCTAGGACTATTGTTTCTGGTCGCGATGTTAAATTCTTGAGTTACTTTTGGAAGACTTTATGGGCTAAACTTGGCACAAAATTGTTGTTTTCTACTACTTGTCATCCTCAAACCGATGGACAAACTTAATTTGTCAATAGAACTTTGGGAACACCTTTGCGTGCTATTCTTAAAAAGAACTTCGATTGAGATTTCTATGAACTTTATTTTGGGGTCGCGTAAGAATAAGAAGGGGAGGGATTCTATTTTTGTTGTTGTGGATAGATTCTCTAAGATGGCACATTTTATAGCTTGTCATAAAACCGATGATGCTTCAAACATTGCGGATTTGTTCTTTAGAGAAGTCGTTAGGTTGCATGGCAGTGCCTAGGACTATTGTTTCTGGTCGCGATGTTAAGTTCTTGAGTTACTTTTGGAAGACTTTATGGGCTAAACTTGGCACAAAATTGTTGTTTTCTACTACTTGTCATCCTCAAACGGATAGGACAAACTGAAGTTGTCAATAGAACTTTGGGAACACATTTGCTGTGCTATTCTTAAAAAGAACTTGGATTGACATTTCTATGGACTTTATTTTGGGGTGGCCTAGGACTAAGAAGGGGAGGGATTCTATTTTTGTTGTTGTGGATAGATTCTCTAAGATGGCACATTTTATAGCTTGTCATAAAACCGATGATGCTTCAAACATTGCAGATTTGTTCTTTAGAGAAGTCGTTAGGTTGCATGGAGTGCCTAGGACTATTGTTTCTGGTCGCGATGTTAAATTCTTGAGTTACTTTTGGAAGACTTTATGGGCTAAACTTGGCACAAAATTGTTGTTTTCTACTACTTGTCATCCTCAAACGGATGGACAAACTTAATTTGTCAATAGAACTTTGGGAACACCTTTGCGTGCTATTCTTAAAAAGAACTTCGATTGACATTTCTATGAACTTTATTTTGGGGTCGCCTAAGACAAAGAAGGGGAGGGATTCTATTTTTGTTGTTGTGGATAGATTCTCTAAGATGGCACATTTTATAGCTTGTCATAAAACCGATGATGTTTCAAACATTGCAGATTTGTTCTTTAGATAAGTCGTTATGTTGCATGGCATGCCTAGTACTATTGTTTCTGCTCGCGATGTTAAATTCTTTAGTTACTATTGGAAGACTTTATGGGCTAAACTTGGCACAAAATTGTTGTTTTTTACTACTTGTCATCCTCAAACGGATGGACAAACTGAAGTTGTCAATAGAACTTTGGGAACACTTTTGCGTGCTATTCTTAAAAAGAACTTGGATTGACATTTCTATGGACTTTATTTTGGGGTTGCCTAGGACTAAGAAGCGGAGGGATTCTATTTTTGTTGTTGTGGATAGATTCTCTAAGATGGCACATTTTATAGCTTTTCATAAAACCGATGATGCTTCAAACATTGCGGATATGTTCTTTAGAGAAGTCGTTAGGTTGCATGGCGTGCCTAGGACTATTGTTTCTGATCGCGATGTTAAATTCTTGAGTTACTTTTGGAAGACTTTATGGGCTAAACTTGGCACAAAATTGTAGTTTTCTACTACTTGTCATCCTCAAACGGATGGACAAACTTAAGTTGTCAATAGAAGTTTGGGAACACCTTTGCGTGCTATTCTTAAAAAGAACTTCGATTGACATTTCAATGAACTTTATTTTGGGGTCGCCTAAGACAAAGAAGGGGAGGGATTCTATTTTTGTTGTTGTGGATTGATTCTCTAAGATGGCACATTTTATAGCTTGTCATAAAACCGATGATGCTTCAAACATTGCGGATTTGTTCTTTAGAGAAGTCGTTAGGTTGCATGGCTTGCCTAGGACTATTGTTTCTGATCGCGATATTAAATTCTTGAGTTACTTTTGGAAGACTTTATGGGCTAAACTTGGCACAAAATTGTTGTTTTCTACTACTTGTCATTCTCAAACGGATGGACAAACTTAAGTTGTCAATAGAACTTTGGGAACACCTTTGCGTGCTATTCTTAAAAAGAACTTCGATTGACATTTCTATGAACTTTATTTTGGGGTCGCCTAAGACAAAGAAGGGGAGGGATTCTATTTTTGTTGTTGTGGATAGATTCTCTAAGATGGCACATTTTATAGCTTGTCATAAAACCGATGATGCTTCAAACATTGCGGATTTGTTCTTTAGAGAAGTCGTTAGGTTGCATGGCTTGCCTAGGACTATTGTTTCTGATCGCGATGTTAAATTCTTGAGTTACTTTTGGAAGACTTTATGGGCTAAACTTAGCACAAAATTGTAGTTTTCTACTACTTGTCATCCTCAAACGGATGGACAAACTTAAGTTGTCAATAGAACTTTAGGAACACTTTTGCGTGCTATTCTTAAAAAGAACTTGGATTGACATTTCTATGGACTTTATTTTGGGGTTGCCTAGGACTAAGAAGGGGAGGGATTCTATTTTTGTTGTTGTGGATAGATTCTCTAAGATGCACATTTTATAGCTTGTCATAAAACCGATGATGCTTCAAACATTGCGGATATGTTCTTTAGAGAAGTCGTTAGGTTGCATGGCGTGCCTAGGACTATTGTTTCTGATCGCGATGTTAAATTCTTGAGTTACTTTTGGAAGACTTTATGGGCTAAACTTGGCACAAAATTGTAGTTTTCTACTACTTGTCATCCTCAAACGGATGGACAAACTTAAGTTGTCAATAGAAGTTTGGGAACACCTTTGCGTGCTATTCTTAAAAAGAACTTCGATTGACATTTCTATGAACTTTATTTTGGGGTCGCCTAAGACAAGAAGGGGAGGGATTCTATTTTTGTTGTTGTGGATAGATTCTCTAAGATGGCACATTTTATAGCTTGTCATAAAACCGATGATGCTTCAAACATTGCGGATTTGTTCTTTAGAGAAGTCGTTAGGTTGCATGGCTTGCCTAGGACTATTGTTTCTAATCGCGATGTTAAATTCTTGAGTTACTTTTGGAAAACTTTATGGGCTAAACTTGGCACAAAATTGTTGTTTTCTACTACTTGTCATTCTCAAACGGATGGACAAACTTAAGTTGTCAATAGAACTTTGGGAACACCTTTGCGTGCTATTCTTAAAAAGAACTTCGATAGACATTTCTATGAACTTTATTTTGGGGTCGCCTAAGACAAAGAAGGGGAGGGATTCTATTTTTATTGTTGTGGATAGATTCTCTAAGATTGCACATTTTATAGCTTGTCATAAAGCCGATGATGCTTCAAACATTGCAGATTTGTTCTTTAGAGAAGTCGTTAGGTTGCATGGCATGCCTAGGACTATTGTTTCTGGTCGCGATGTTAAATTCTTTAGTTACTATTGGAAGACTTTATGGGCTAAACTTGGCACAAAATTGTTGTTTTCTACTACTTGTCATCCTCAAACGGATGGACAAACTGAAGTTGTCAATAGAACTTTAGGAACACTTTTGCGTGCTATTCTTAAAAAGAACTTGGATTGACATTTCTATTGACTTTATTTTGGGGTTTCCTAGGACTAAGAAGGGGAGGGATTCTATTTTTGTTGTTGTGGATAGATTCTCTAAGATGGCACATTTTATAGCTTGTCATAAAACCGATGATGCTTCAAACATTGCGGATTTGTTCTTTAGAGAAGTCGTTAGGTTGCATGGCAGTGCCTAGGACTATTGTTTCTGATCGCGATGTTAAATTCTTGAGTTACTTTTGGAAGACTTTATGGGCTAAACTTGGCACAAAATTGTTGTTTTCTACTACTTGTCATCCTCAAACGGATGGACAAACTGAAGTTGTCAATAGAACTTTGGGAACACTTTTGCGTGCTATTCTTAAAAAGAACTTGGATTGACATTTCTATGGACTTTATTTTGGGGTTGCCTAGGACTAAGAAGGGGAGGGATTCTATTTTTGTTGTTGTGGATAGATTCTCTAAGATGGCACATTTTATAGCTTGTCATAAAACCGATGATGCTTCAAACATTGCGGATTTGTTCTTTAGAGAAGTCGTTAGGTTGCATGGCATGCCTAGGACTATTGTTTCTGGTCGCGATGTTAAATTCTTGAGTTACTATTGGAAGACTTTATGGGCTAAACTTGGCACAAAATTGTTGTTTTCTACTACTTGTCATCCTCAAACGGATGGACAAACTGAAGTTGTCAATAGAACTTTGGGAACACTTTTGCGTGCTATTCTTAAAAAGAACTTGGATTGACATTTCTATGGACTTTATTTTGGGGTTGCCTAGGACTAAGAAGGGGAGGGATTCTATTTTTGTTGTTGTGGATAGATTCTCTAAGATGGCACATTTTATAGCTTGTCATAAAACCGATGATGCTTCAAACATTGCGGATTTGTTCATTAGAGAAGTCGTTAGGTTGCATGGCATGCCTAGGACTATTGTTTCTGGTCGCGATGTTAAATTCTTTAGTTACTTTTGGAAGACTTTATGGGCTAAACTTGGCAAAAAATTGTTGTTTTCTACTACTTGTCATCCTCAAACGGATGGACAAACTGAAGTTGTCAATAGAACTTTGGGAACACTTTTGCGTGCTATTCTTAAAAAGAACTTGGATTGACATTTCTATGGACTTTATTTTGGGGTCGCCTAGGACTAAGAAGGGGAGGGATTCTATTTTTGTTGTTGTGGATAGATTCTCTAAGATGGCACATTTTATAGCTTGTCATAAAACCGATGATGCTTCAAACATGGCGGATTTGTTCTTTAGAGAAGTCGTTAGGTTGCATGGCAGTGCCTAGGACTGTTGTTTCTGGTCGCGATGTTAAATTCTTGAGTTACTTTTGGAAGACTTTATGGGCTAAACTTGGCACAAAATTGTTGTTTTCTACTACTTGTCATCCTCAAACGGATAGACAAACTGAAGTTGTCAATAGAACTTTGGGAACACATTTCTGTGCTATTCTTAAAAAGAACTTGGATTGACATTTCTATGGACTTTATTTTGGGGTGGCCTAGGACTAAGAAGGGGAGGGATTCTATTTTTCTTGTTGTGGATAGATTCTCTAAGATGGCACATTTTATAGCTTGTCATAAAACCGATGATGCTTCAAACATGCGGATTTGTTCTTTAGAGAAGTCGTTAGGTTGCATGGAGTGCCTAGGACTATTGTTTCTGGTCGCGATGTTAAATTCTTGAGTTACTTTTGGAAGACTTTATGGGCTAAACTTGGCACAAAATTGTTGTTTTCTACTACTTGTCATCCTCAAACCGATGGACAAACTTAATTTGTCAATAGAACTTTGGGAACACCTTTGCGTGCTATTCTTAAAAAGAACTTCGATTGAGATTTCTATGAACTTTATTTTGGGGTCGCGTAAGAAAAGAAGGGGAGGGATTCTATTTTTGTTGTTGTGGATAGATTCTCTAAGATGGCACATTTTATAGCTTGTCATAAAACCGATGATGCTTCAAACATGGCGGATTTGTTCTTTAGAGAAGTCGTTAGGTTGCATGGCAGTGCCTAGGACTATTGTTTTGGTCGCGATGTTAAGTTCTTGAGTTACTTTTGGAAGACTTTATGGGCTAAACTTGGCACAAAATTGTTGTTTTCTACTACTTGTCATCCTCAAACGGATAGACAAACTGAAGTTGTCAATAAAACTTTGGGAACACATTTCTGTGCTATTCTTAAAAAGAACTTGGATTGACATTTCTATGGACTTTATTTTGGGGTGGCCTAGGACTAAGAAGGGGAGGGATTCTATTTTTGTTGTTGTGGATAGATTCTCTAAGTTGGCACATTTTATAGCTTGTCATAAAACCGATGATGCTTCAAACATTGCAGATTTGTTCTTTAGAGAAGTCGTTAGGTTGCATGGAGTGCCTAGGACTATTGTTTCTGGTCGCGATGTTAAATTCTTGAGTTACTTTTGGAAGACTTTATGGGCTAAACTTGGCACAAAATTGTTGTTTTCTACTACTTGTCATCCTCAAACGGATGGACAAACTTAATTTGTCAATAGAACTTTGGGAACACCTTTGCGTGCTATTCTTAAAAAGAACTTCGATTGACATTTCTATGAACTTTATTTTGGGGTCGCCTAAGACAAAGAAGGGGAGGGATTCTATTTTTGTTGTTGTGGATAGATTCTCTAAGATGGCACATTTTATAGCTTGTCATAAAACCGATGATGTTTCAAACATTGCAGATTTGTTCTTTAGATAAGTCGTTATGTTGCATGGCATGCCTAGTACTATTGTTTCTGCTCGCGATGTTAAATTCTTTAGTTACTATTGGAAGACTTTATGGGCTAAACTTGGCACAAAATTGTTGTTTTTACTACTTGTCATCCTCAAACGGATGGACAAACTGAAGTTGTCAATAGAACTTTGGGAACACTTTTGCGTGCTATTCTTAAAAAGAACTTGGATTGACATTTCTATGGACTTTATTTTGGGGTTGCCTAGGACTAAGAAGCGGAGGGATTCTATTTTTGTTGTTGTGGATAGATTCTCTAAGATGGCACATTTTATAGCTTTTCATAAAACCGATGATGCTTCAAACATTGCGGATATGTTCTTTAGAGAAGTCGTTAGGTTGCATGGCGTGCCTAGGACTATTGTTTCTGATCGCGATGTTAAATTCTTGAGTTACTTTTGGAAGACTTTATGGGCTAAACTTGGCACAAAATTGTAGTTTTCTACTACTTGTCATCCTCAAACGGATGGACAAACTTAAGTTGTCAATAGAAGTTTGGGAACACCTTTGCGTGCTATTCTTAAAAAGAACTTCGATTGACATTTCAATGAACTTTATTTTTGGGGTCGCCTAAGACAAAGAAGGGGAGGGATTCTATTTTTGTTGTTGTGGATTGATTCTCTAAGATGGCACATTTTATAGCTTGTCATAAAACCGATGATGCTTCAAACATTGCGGATTTGTTCTTTAGAGAAGTCGTTAGGTTGCATGGCTTGCCTAGGACTATTGTTTCTGATCGCGATATTAAATTCTTGAGTTACTTTTGGAAGACTTTATGGGCTAAACTTGGCACAAAATTGTTGTTTTCTACTACTTGTCATTCTCAAACGGATGGACAAACTTAAGTTGTCAATAGAACTTTGGGAACACCTTTGCGTGCTATTCTTAAAAAGAACTTCGATTGACATTTCTATGAACTTTATTTTGGGGTCGCCTAAGACAAAGAAGGGGAGGGATTCTATTTTTGTTGTTGTGGATAGATTCTCTAAGATGGCACATTTTATAGCTTGTCATAAAACCGATGATGCTTCAAACATTGCGGATTTGTTCTTTAGAGAAGTCGTTAGGTTGCATGGCTTGCCTAGGACTATTGTTTCTGATCGCGATGTTAAATTCTTGAGTTACTTTTGGAAGACTTTATGGGCTAAACTTAGCACAAAATTGTAGTTTTCTACTACTTGTCATCCTCAAACGGATGGACAAACTTAAGTTGTCAATAGAACTTTAGGAACACTTTTGCGTGCTATTCTTAAAAAGAACTTGGATTGACATTTCTATGGACTTTATTTTGGGGTTGCCTAGGATTAAGAAGGGGAGGGATTCTATTTTTGTTGTTGTGGATAGATTCTCTAAGATGCCACATTTTATAGCTTGTCATAAAACCGATGATGCTTCAAACATTGCGGATATGTTCTTTAGAGAAGTCGTTAGGTTGCATGGCGTGCCTAGGACTATTGTTTCTGATCGCGATGTTAAATTCTTGAGTTACTTTTGGAAGACTTTATGGGCTAAACTTGGCACAAAATTGTAGTTTTCTACTACTTGTCATCCTCAAACGGATGGACAAACTTAAGTTGTCAATAGAAGTTTGGGAACACCTTTGCGTGCTATTCTTAAAAAGAACTTCGATTGACATTTCTATGAACTTTATTTTTGGGGTCGCCTAAGACAAAGAAGGGGAGGGATTCTATTTTTGTTGTTGTGGATAGATTCTCTAAGATGGCACATTTTATAGCTTGTCATAAAACCGATGATGCTTCAAACATTGCGGATTTGTTCTTTAGAGAAGTCGTTTGGTTGCATGGCTTGCCTAGGACTATTGTTTCTAATCGCGATGTTAAATTCTTGAGTTACTTTTGGAAAACTTTATGGGCTAAACTTGGCACAAAAATGTTGTTTTCTACTACTTGTCATTCTCAAACGGATGGACAAACTTAAGTTGTCAATAGAACTTTGGGAACACCTTTGCGTGCTATTCTTAAAAAGAACTTCGATAGACATTTCTATGAACTTTATTTTGGGGTCGCCTAAGACAAAGAAGGGGAGGGATTCTATTTTTATTGTTGTGGATAGATTCTCTAAGATTTGACATTTTATAGCTTGTCATAAAGCCGATGATGCTTCAAACATTGCAGATTTGTTCTTTAGAGAAGTCGTTAGGTTGCATGGCATGCCTAGGACTATTGTTTCTGGTCGCGATGTTAAATTCTTTAGTTACTATTGGAAGAATTTATGGGCTAAACTTGGCACAAAATTGTTGTTTTCTACTACTTGTCATCCTCAAACGGATGGACAAACTGAAGTTGTTAATAGAACTTTAGGAACACTTTTGCGTGCTATTCTTAAAAAGAACTTGGATTGACATTTCTATTGACTTTATTTTGGGGTTTCCTAGGACTAAGAAGGGGAGGGATTCTATTTTTGTTGTTGTGGATAGATTCTCTAAGATGGCACATTTTATAGCTTGTCATAAAACCGATGATGCTTCAAACATTGCGGATATGTTCTTTAGAGAAGTCGTTAGGTTGCATGACGTGCCCAGGACTATTGTTTCTGATCGCGATGTTAAATTCTTGAGTTACTTTTGGAAGACTTTATGGGCTAAACTTGGCACAAAATTGTTGTTTTCTACTACTTGTCATCCTCAAACGGATGGACAAACTGAAGTTGTCAATAAAACTTTGGGAACACTTTTGCGTGCTATTCTTAAAAAGAACTTGGATTGACATTTCTATGGACTTTATTTTGGGTGGAGTGGCCTAGGACTAAGAAGGGGAGGGATTCTATTTTTGTTGTTGTGGATAGATTCTCTAAGATGGCACATTTTATAGCCTGTCATAAAACCGATGATGCTTCAAACATTGCAGATTTGTTCTTTAGAGAAGTCGTTAGGTTGCATGGCATGCCTAGGACTATTGTTTCTGGTCGCGATGTTAAATTCTTTAGTTACTATTGGAAGACTTTATGGGCTAAACTTGGCAAAAAATTGTTGTTTTCTACTACTTGTCATCCTCAAACGGATGGACAAACTGAAGTTGTCAATAAAACTTTGGGAACACTTTTGCGTGCTATTCTTAAAAAGAACTTGGATTGACATTTCTACGGACTTTATTTCGGGGTTGCCTAGGACTAAGAAGGGGAGGGATTCTATTTTTGTTGTTGTGGATAGATTCTCAAAGATGGCACATTTTATAGCTTGTCGTAAAACCGATGATGCTTCATACAATGCGGATTTGTTCATTAGAGAAGTCGTTAGGTTGCATGGCATGCCTAGGACTATTGTTTCTGATCGCGATGTTAAATTCTTTAGTTACTTTTGGAAGACTTTATGGGCTAAACTTGGCAAAAAATTGTTGTTTTCTACTACTTGTCATCCACAAACGGATGGACAAACTGAAGTTGTCAATAAAACTTTGGGAACACTTTTGCGTGCTATTCTTAAAAAGAACTAGGATTGACATTTCTATGGACTTTATTTTGGGGTCGCCTAGGACTAAGTGTTAGAGTAGGTGCCCGTCGAGCCAAGTGTTGGCCGAGTGTTCACAATGAAACTCTATGTATAAGCAGTCTTTATTTTAATAATATTTGAAATTATTATT
This sequence comes from Primulina eburnea, assembly GCF_022965805.1. Taxonomy (NCBI): domain Eukaryota; kingdom Viridiplantae; phylum Streptophyta; class Magnoliopsida; order Lamiales; family Gesneriaceae; genus Primulina; species Primulina eburnea. The sequence goes on from NW_027331313.1 coordinate 59,788, forward strand.
TTGGCAAATCTTTATCTGTATACCCATGCTAGCTGCATAGATAAAGCCCTTGAATATACAAATAGTAGAAAGAATATGAGATGCTCATATGATGAGTATCATGAAACTCATATTTGTAATACTGTATATTCTAAACGGTTCCTAGTCGATTCAGCCGCCACTAAGAAGGATATAGGCCGCTCGAGTTAGAGACTAGTATCTGCGATGTGAGTACCATGTTTCATTGGTAGGGGACATTGTGATGTCCGAACATGCAGATAGGTGCTCCTTGTAGAGTGCACTGAACAACCCTCCATAAAAGGACTTTCCAAGTGGTTCTCACTTATCGAGTGGAAAAGTCCTGGTTTATGGTTGTACAGAATTAGTCCTTATGACCCGGGACAACATTGAGACTCTATGTGCTAGAATTACACTTTGACTTGTTTACCGACTCTCATGGGGTCATCAGGTGGCAAGGTTGGGTGTTCTGTCGAAACACATAGGAGTCGATGCATTGTAGTCGGGGATTCACCGCTTACCTTCGGGTATGGATATCCTATGTGTTATCATGTGTATGTAGATCGAAATCTCTGGCCAGAGTATGGTTGTAATTATGAAAGGTGTTTCATAGATTACACCATCGATGCAACTACGACATGACACATAGTATCGATTCATTGACAACTCTCGATAAACCAATGGTTGTCGAATCGATCGGGATATATGAGTTGAAGGGACCGTACTGTACGCTAACCATAATTGAATGGTTCTTGCAGGCACTATCATGTGATACCTAGGGAATCACGTAAGCGATGCTGCTAGGCGTTTAACGTGATTGGTTGGGTACTATCAGACTTGAGTTCTGACGTTCTTACTATCAAGGAGTTGATAAGTAAGAATGGAGCAATTGGGGTATGCTCGAATAAGGACATGTTTAGTCCGAATCACATGGAGATGTGAACCCACGGCTAGTTGTATCAATGAACCATTGAGGGCCACACAAGTACTAGCTTTGTAAATCCCGATGAGAAGTGAAAATAGTTCAATGTGTTGAACGGCTTATAAAGGAGTTTATAAGCGTAAGTAAAATTAGAAGTTTGACTTCTATAAAGGAGAAAATGGTTCAATGTGTTGAACGGCTTATAAATGTGTTTATAAGCGTAAAGAAAAATAGAAGTATGACTTCTATGAGAGAAATATAAATTTTAATTTATGAAAGTGTTCCTAGATTAAAATTTGGCCAAGTAAATAATGTAGTTGAAAATTGTGATTTTCATAAACATTATTGGGGACTAAATTAGATTAATTCAAGTGTTGAATTAATTAAACACTAGTAGACCTAGTAGAGTCTAAATAATTAAAATTAATTCAAGTGTTGAATTAATTAAATAATATTGAGTCTTGTAGAGCTCAATTAAAATAATTATTTAACTAGTGGGACTTGAATAAATTCAAGTAGTATTTAATTAATCTCAAATATGTTTGAGATAATTAAAATTTAGTCCATGGTTTTTAATGTGTTAAAAACCATATAATATATGTGAGACATGCTAGGGTTTGCATGCTTGGGAGGTGAAGAGTCTTGAATACTTTTGATTAAAAAAATTGCAAAGGCATACAACTTTTGTATCTAACTTTTTGCAACCCCAAGACTCAACTCTCCTCCTCATTCCACACACCTTGGCCGAAATTGTGTGTCTCTTTTTCTCTCAATTTTCTTCTCTCTTTTGTTCTTCAAGTGTTGGAGAATAAAAGTCTTCTCTTTGAAAAATCTTCTTAATTTTCTAGTGCAAATTAAGAGGGGATTTACCTAGTTGGTGGTGGGCCTAATTTGAAGGAAAGTTTCAAGGATTTGGAGGAGGAGCTTGTAGATTGTCTACCTTCAAGAGCTAAGGTGTTTACACCTTAGTTGGAGCCATAAAATCAATCCTTGTGATTGATAGGTAATTTTCTCAACACCCTATGCTTGAAAGTTGAGATTTTTGTATATGTTTGCACAACTAGTACATGGTGTTCAATTTTGAAAAATTTTTATACCAAAATTTCGGTTTTCATGTTTTGAAAACATTTTTGTGCTTCCGTTGCGATTTTGAACACCGTATATCGATCCCTTTCAAGTGGTATCAGAGCTAAGGTTACTAGTTTTTGTGCAACATATACAAGATATTATATTGAGGGCGATTTCTAACCGTTTGAGATGAAAATTTGCAACAAAACCGAGGCCTTCTTGTGGGGAATTTCGGGCAGCATGTTGCTGCCCGTTTCGGGCAGCTCGGGCTGCCGGAGGGCTGCCCATTTCGGGCAGCAAGGGCAGCCCGAGGGGCTGCCCGAACAGCCCCTAAAGTTTAATAATAATAAAAAAAATTTTTTTGCATGTTGGCCGGAATGTTGGCCGGAATCCGGCGACGGAACTCCGGCGACGGCGATGACGACTAGGGTTTCCAAAAGTGTTTTGGAATATCAAAGTGTCATGGGCCTTGAGTTGTTGGGCCATTAGATGGTCAACATATTTGTGAATTTTAAATGGGCCAAAATGTTTTTGGTGAAAAATAAGTTTTTGGGCCCTTAAGTTTAAAATTACAAAAGTTGCAAATCTTTCTCATAAAATAAATAATTGAAGTTGGACTTTAATTATTTATAGTAAATTGTGATTTATAAGAAATTCGGTTATAAATAAATTAATTGGAAAGTAGACAAAGGTGTTTGTATACTTTGTTAATTTAGTTTATAATCGTGGCGGTTAGTGATTGGATCAAGATATATAATATTGGATCAATTAATTATAGTGATAATTAATTGATGGTGTATGATATGTGATATTATGCATGAAGGATGATCAAAAGCCCAAGCCCAATTTGCTAGGTGTATGCTAGGATATTTGTGTTGTATGATTGTAATAATTATCAATTTTTAAAGTGTGCTTGGTTTATGGCCCGTTCCCACCCCATGAGATGTATCCCTATGTGCCATGGATATTTATTTGTAAATATTAGAATAGGGGAAGATCAAGATTGGAAGATGGTGGCCTTGGTGATTATGAAGATCGAAGACATGTAATATTGGATGCTAATGTAATAATTTAGTTGCATTGCATCCCGTGCATTTACCCTAGGATTGGACCTAGGCCCGTGTTTGGCTCACACGGGCCATTAGTTTTGGGGCGATTGATCATCCTTGTATTGTTTTCTATTTATGATATATGCATGATATGTTATAAATAATGAGTATGTGCGTTATTATTATTATAATAACAAAGTTGCATGAATCCGGCAAACATACGATCAAACATGGCGAGCTTTTAAAATAAAATTAATGATGAGACCTTTCAAAATTAAAAACCCTCATTTTGAATAAGATTCAAAATTAATATCAAGCCCGAAAAGGGGAATTATAAATTTGTTTATAATTTCCTTGTCTTCCATCGACAATGGGTGCATGATGAACGCTACCCGTACTCGGGGCTCGGCTCATATTATTGGGGGGGCCCTGGGTGCCGGAAAGCTGTGACATCCATTGACATGGTGATGTGAACTACGTGGAACTCCCATGATTTCGGCTCATATTATTGAGGGAACTCATGGCGACCGTCCATTAAGGTTCAACATCGATGGGTAAGGCTTGACACGTGAAGATGAACGACGTCATATTATTGGGTCCTAATCAAACGTGAGACAAAAGTTTACGTTAAGGGTTGCATTGTGATGCAATTGGAAACTACCTTTTAGGAATTGTGATTGGCTGATATTATTCGGGATCATAATTCGCTAATTGGACCTTACGTACCTACTGAGGAAAGGAGTTTCCCGTTTTCACTAGAGGGTAGTGAAAAATGTCAAAACAGTGGGAGTAAATATTTATAAAGTTAAAGTCCATACTTTATATCTTACCAAATATTTTAAATAGTCATCAACATTTATCTGTTTTACTTTTCAGTACAAATTTTGACAATGTCTTCGATTCGCAATCCGATATCTGCAATACTCGACAAACACATGTTAACCGGACCTAATTACCTCACTTGGCTAAGAAACCTAAAAATCGTCTTGAATTCGGAAAGGGTAACATATACACTAACTCAGTCGCCCCCTGTTGAGGCTCCGACTGACTGCAATCCTGAGGAATTGCAGGCTTACAAGGAATGGTGTGACCATGACTTGATAGCCAGGTGTTATATGCTGACTTCTATGAACGATGAGCTTCAGAGGCGTTTTGAGGGTGCAAAGAGTGCTGCTGACATTCATTTGCATCTCAAAGAGCTCTTTGGTGAGCAAACACGACCTCTAAGGCATGCTACCGTCAAGGAGCTGATCACTTTGCGCATGCGAGATGGGGCCTCGGTCCATGAGCATGGCTTAAAGGTGATCGGGCTCGTGGACAAGCTCGTTGGCATGGATTTGATCTTGCCTTCGGAGTTGACCACGGACGTGTTGCTGTTATCGCTGCCTAGCTCATTTGATCCTTTTGTGGTGAACTTCAACATGAACAAGATGGAACCGACCCTTGAGGAGTTGGTAAACATGCTTGTTACCTTTGAGTCCACTATCAAGAAAGAGAAGTCGGTTCTTTATGTGGGTTCTTCATCTGGTACGAAGATTGATCCACATGGGAATGGAAAGAAGCGTTCTTTCCAACGTCCCGAGAAGAACGAGCCCTTGTTGAGGCAATCTCCGAATCCCGTTGTGGCAGCCAGACCAGTTAAGGCTGACAAGACTGGTGATGTTTGTCATCACTGCAAGAAGCCTGGACATTGGAGGCGAAATTGCAAAGAATATCTTGCCCAGAAGTGTTCTGGAAACGGTATGTTCTAAATTTAAGTAAACATTTTAATTAACTCTACTTCTTGGGTATTAGATACCGGTTGTGACTCACATCTCTGTAATGGGTTACAGGTGATGGGAAGAAGTAGGAAGCTTAAGGAAGGTGTGACCTTCTTGAGGATGGGCAATGGAGCAAGAGTTGCTGCCAAGACCTTAAGAGATGTTTACTTATTGTTGAACAATAGTTTAGTTAATTAAGAGATGTTTGTTTGTACCTTTTTGATGAAAAAACATTATTTCCATTTCTATTGTAATAAAGATGGATATTCTTGTTTATTTAGCAAAGGTGTTTGCAACATTTACAAGAATGAATGTTTAATTGGTACTTGAGAACTTGAAAACGATCTCTATAACTTAAAATTAAAAGATATTCCATTAAATGTCCATTCAAAGGCAGACACCATATGAGATATGGATGGGTAAGCCTCCCAAATATTCTTATCTTAGAATATGGGGAGCCCTGCTTATGTGAAGCAGGTAAGTGGGAGATAAATTGGATTGTTGATCCATTTTATGTTACTTTGTGGGATATCCAAGGAATTAAGTTGGATATCATTTCTATCATCCCCAAGAAACAAAAGTGTTTGTTTCTAGGAATGCAACCTTTTTGGAAAGGGATTTTCTATTGGATAGAAAAAGGCAGATGATAGAACTCGAAGGAGTTCGAGAGAAACCCACAATTATAGAACCCACACCCGATGAGCCAAGAGAGGAGATACAAGCTCCTAGCAGATAAGAGAAAGTCTCGAGACCACCTATGAGGTATGGTCAGCTTCTTGAAGAAGGCCATGATGAGCCTAACCATGGATGTGATCCATGGACCTTCAAGGAAGCGTTATCTGATGCCAATTCATCCAAGTGACTTGAAGAAATGGAATCTGAGTTGAATTCCATACATTCGAACCAAGTGTAGGATCTTGTTGATCCACCTGTGGGAACTGTTCCCACAGGGACTTGGGGAGGATGGGAAGGTGTTGACCTTCAAGGCGCGATTGGTGGCAAAAGGATGTACTCAAAGACAAGGAGTTGACTTTGAGGAAACCTTTTCCCAATCGCAATGTTCAAGTCCATAAGGATTTTATTAGCCATAGCTGCATAGTATGACTATGAGATATGGCAGATGGATGTCAAGACAAACTTTCTTAAATGGGGATTTTAAGAAAGTTATTTACATGTCTTAACCTGAAGGGTTTACATCTATCGGAAGTGAGCATATGGTATGCAAACTTCAGAGATCTATTTATGATCTAAAGCAGGCATCTAGGAGTTGGAACCTCAGATTCGACAGTACAATCAAATAGTTTGATTTACTAAGAATCATGAGGGACCCTATGTGTATAAGAAGGTCAGTGGGAGTGTTGTGACATTCCTGGTGTTATATGTTGATAACATTCTACTCATTGGGAATGATGTAGGAATGTTGCAATCAACAAAGATATGGTTAGCGAGTAAGTTCTCGATGAAGGACTTGGGTGAAGCATCTTTTGTATTGGGATACAGATCTATTGAGATAGATCGAAAAGATGGCTTGGTCTCACCCAGTCCACATACATGATACCATCGTGAAGCGGTTCTCGATGGATGCGTCCTTGAGAGGACATCTACCAATGTGTCATGGCGTGTCCCTATCCAAGTCTGTCTCCTGAGACTGATGCAGAGATAGTGACGATGACACGCATTCCGTATGCTTCGGCAATTGGTAACATCATGTATGGGATGATATCTACACGTCCTGACGTGGCGTTTTCACTATGTGTAGTGAAAAGATATCAATCGAACCCCGGTCTTCCACAACTAGAAAGCTGTGAAAGACATCCTCAAGTTGTTGAGAAGGACCAATAAGTTGTTCTTGGTCTATGGGGGTAAAGAACTGAAATTGGAAGGCTATACCGACTCTAGCTTCCAAAGCGATATCGATAACTCGAAGTCAACCTCTAGTTTCGTATTCATGCTCAACGGTGCTGCTGTCTCTTGGAAGAGTTCCAAGCAAGACAATATTACGGATTCCAGCACAGAGGCCGAATACATTGCTGCATCAGATGCAGCAAGAGAGGCTGTTTGGATAAGGAATTTCGTCCAAGAGTTGGACGTCATTCCTAATGGAATTGCTCCTATCCCGGTGTTGTGTGACAACACGGGAGCTATAGCTCAAGCAAAGGAGCCTAGGTCTCATCAGAAATCCAAACAAGTATTGAAAAGGTACCACATCCTCGGAGAGATTGTGGAAAGAAGAGTAGTGTCTATTGACAAAGTCGGCTCCGCAGATTATGTTGTTGATTCACTAGCTAAGCCTTTACCTGGACCATTATTCGACAAGCATCGCGAATCAATGGGTTTTAAGCATATGGGTAGTTGGCTCTAGTGCAAGTGGGAGATTGTTAGAGTAGGTGCCCGTCGAGCCAAGTGTTGGCCGAGTGTTCACAATGAAACTCTATGTATAAGCAGTCTTTATTTTAATAATATTTGAAATTATTATTTTGGCAAATCTTTATCTGTATACCCATGCTAGCTGCATAGATAAAGCCCTTGAATATACAAATAGTAGAAAGAATATGAGATGCTCATATGATGAGTATCATGAAACTCATATTTGTAATACTGTATATTCTAAACGGTTCCTAGTCGATTCAGCCGCCACTAAGAAGGATATAGGCCGCTCGAGTTAGAGACTAGTATCTGCGATGTGAGTACCATGTTTCATTGGTAGGGGACATTGTGATGTCCGAACATGCAGATAGGTGCTCCTTGTAGAGTGCACTGAACAACCCTCCATAAAAGGACTTTCCAAGTGGTTCTCACTTATCGAGTGGAAAAGTCCTGGTTTATGGTTGTACAGAATTAGTCCTTATGACCCGGGACAACATTGAGACTCTATGTGCTAGAATTACACTTTGACTTGTTTACCGACTCTCATGGGGTCATCAGGTGGCAAGGTTGGGTGTTCTGTCGAAACACATAGGAGTCGATGCATTGTAGTCGGGGATTCACCGCTTACCTTCGGGTATGGATATCCTATGTGTTATCATGTGTATGTAGATCGAAATCTCTGGCCAGAGTATGGTTGTAATTATGAAAGGTGTTTCATAGATTACACCATCGATGCAACTACGACATGACACATAGTATCGATTCATTGACAACTCTCGATAAACCAATGGTTGTCGAATCGATCGGGATATATGAGTTGAAGGGACCGTACTGTACGCTAACCATAATTGAATGGTTCTTGCAGGCACTATCATGTGATACCTAGGGAATCACGTAAGCGATGCTGCTAGGCGTTTAACGTGATTGGTTGGGTACTATCAGACTTGAGTTCTGACGTTCTTACTATCAAGGAGTTGATAAGTAAGAATGGAGCAATTGGGGTATGCTCGAATAAGGACATGTTTAGTCCGAATCACATGGAGATGTGAACCCACGGCTAGTTGTATCAATGAACCATTGAGGGCCACACAAGTACTAGCTTTGTAAATCCCGATGAGAAGTGAAAATAGTTCAATGTGTTGAACGGCTTATAAAGGAGTTTATAAGCGTAAGTAAAATTAGAAGTTTGACTTCTATAAAGGAGAAAATGGTTCAATGTGTTGAACGGCTTATAAATGTGTTTATAAGCGTAAAGAAAAATAGAAGTATGACTTCTATGAGAGAAATATAAATTTTAATTTATGAAAGTGTTCCTAGATTAAAATTTGGCCAAGTAAATAATGTAGTTGAAAATTGTGATTTTCATAAACATTATTGGGGACTAAATTAAATTAATTCAAGTGTTGAATTAATTAAACACTAGTAGACCTAGTAGAGTCTAAATAATTAAAATTAATTCAAGTGTTGAATTAATTAAATAATATTGAGTCTTGTAGAGCTCAATTAAAATAATTATTTAACTAGTGGGACTTGAATAAATTCAAGTAGTATTTAATTAATCTCAAATATGTTTGAGATAATTAAAATTTAGTCCATGGTTTTTAATGTGTTAAAAACCATATAATATATGTGAGACATGCTAGGGTTTGCATGCTTGGGAGGTGAAGAGTCTTGAATACTTTTGATTAAAAAATTGCAAAGGCATACAACTTTTGTATCTAACTTTTTGCAACCCCAAGACTCAACTCTCCTCCTCATTCCACACACCTTGGCCGAAATTGTGTGTCTCTTTTTCTCTCAATTTTCTTCTCTCTTTTGTTCTTCAAGTGTTGGAGAATAAAAGTCTTCTCTTTGAAAAATCTTCTTAATTTTCTAGTGCAAATTAAGAGGGGATTTACCTAGTTGGTGGTGGGCCTAATTTGAAGGAAAGTTTCAAGGATTTGGAGGAGGAGCTTGTAGATTGTCTACCTTCAAGAGCTAAGGTGTTTACACCTTAGTTGGAGCCATAAAATCAATCCTTGTGATTGATAGGTAATTTTCTCAACACCCTATGCTTGAAAGTTGAGATTTTTGTATATGTTTGCACAACTAGTACATGGTGTTCAATTTTGAAAAATTTTTATACCAAAATTTCGGTTTTCATGTTTTGAAAACATTTTTGTGCTTCCGTTGTGATTTTGAACACCGTATATCGATCCCTTTCACTAAGAAGGGGAGGGATTCTAATTTTGTTGTTGTGGGTAGATTCTCTAAGATGGCACATTTTATAGCTTGTCATAAAACCGATGATGCTTCAAACATGGCGGATTTGTTCTTTAGAGAAGTCGTTAGGTTGCATGGAGTGCCTAGGACTGTTGTTTCTGGTCGCGATGTTAATTCTTGAGTTACTTTTGGAAGACTTTATGGGCTAAACTTGGCACAAAATTGTTGTTTTCTACTACTTGTCATTCTCAAACGGATGGACAAACTTAAGTTGTCAATAGAACTTTGGGAACACCTTTGCGTGCTATTCTTAAAAAGAACTTCGATTGACATTTCTATGAACTTTATTTTGGGGTCGCCTAAGACAAAGAAGGGGAGGGATTCTATTTTTGTTGTTGTGGATAGATTCTCTAAGATGGACACATTTTATAGCTTGTCATAAAACCGATGATGCTTCAAACATTGCGGATTTGTTCTTTAGAGAAGTCGTTAGGTTGCATGGCATGCCTAGGACTATTGTTTCTGATCGCGATGTTAAATTCTTGAGTTACTTTTGGAAGACTTTATGGGCTAAACTTGGCACAAAATTGTTGTTTTCTACTACTTGTCATCCTCAAACGGATGGACAAACTGAAGTTGTCAATAGAACTTTCGGGAACACTTTTGCGTGCTATTCTTAAAAAGAACTTGGATTGACATTTCTATGGACTTTATTTTGGGTTGCCTAGGACTAAGAAGGGGAGGGATTCTATTTTTGTTGTTGTGGATAGATTCTCTAAGATGGCACATTTTATAGCTTGTCATAAAACCGATGATGCTTCAAACATTGCGGATTTGTTCTTTAGAGAAGTCGTTAGGTTGCATGGCAGTGCCTAGGACTATTGTTTCTGATCGCGATGTTAAATTCTTGAGTTACTTTTGGAAGACTTTATGGGCTAAACTTGGCACAAAATTGTTGTTTTCTACTACTTGTCATCCTCAAACGGATGGACAAACTGAAGTTGTCAATAGAACTTTGGGAACACCTTTGCGTGCTATTCTTAAAAAGAACTTGGATTGACATTTCTATGGACTTTATTTTTGGGGTCGCCTAGACTAAGAAGGGAGGGATTCTATTTTTGTTGTTGTGGATAGATTCTCTAAGATGGCACATTTTATAGCTTGTCATAAAACCGATGATGCTTCAAACATTGCGGATTTGTTCTTTAGAGAAGTCGTTAGGTTGCATGGCATGCCTAGGACTATTGTTTCTGATCGCGATGTTAAATTCTTGAGTTACTTTTGGAAGACTTTATGGGCTAAACTTGGCACAAAATTGTTGTTTTCTACTACTTGTCATCCTCAAACGGATGGACAAACTGAAGTTGTCAATAGAACTTTGGGAACACTTTGCGTGCTATTCTTAAAAAGAACTTGGATTGACATTTCTATGACTTTATTTTGGGTTGCCTAGGACTAAGAAGGGGAGGGATTCTATTTTTGTTGTTGTGGATAGATTCTCTAAGATGGCACATTTTATAGCTTGTCATAAAACCGATGATGCTTCAAACATTGCGGATTTGTTCTTTAGAGAAGTCGTTAGGTTGCATGGCATGCCTAGGACTATTGTTTCTGATCGCGATGTTAAATTCTTGAGTTACTTTTGGAAGACTTTATGGGCTAAACTTGGCACAAAATTGTTGTTTTCTACTACTTGTCATCCTCAAACGGATGGACAAACTGAAGTTGTCAATAGAACTTTGGGAACACTTTTGCGTGCTATTCTTAAAAAGAACTTGGATTGACATTTCTATGGACTTTATTTTGGGGTTGCCTAGGACTAAGAAGGGGAGGGATTCTATTTTTGTTGTTGTGGATAGATTCTCTAAGATGACACATTTTATAGCTTGTCATAAAACCGATGATGCTTCAAACATTGCGGATTATGTTCTTTAGAGAAGTCGTTAGGTTGCATGGCAGTGCCTAGGACTATTGTTTCTGATCGCGATGTTAAATTCTTGAGTTACTTTTGGAAGACTTTATGGGCTAAACTTGGCACAAAATTGTTGTTTTCTACTACTTGTCATCCTCAAACGGAATGGACAAACTGAAGTTGTCAATAGAAACTTTGGGAACACTTTTGCGTGCTATTCTTAAAAAGAACTTGGATTGACATTTCTATGGACTTTATTTTGGGGAGTGGCCTAGGACTAAGAAGGGGAGGGATTCTATTTTTGTTGTTGTGGATAGATTCTCTAAGATGGCACATTTTATAGCCTGTCCATAAAACCGATGATGCTTCAAACATTGCCCCCCAAGACTAGTCCAGACATGTCATCCAGTTCTTTTTACGCATAGCACAGAATGTTGTTGCCAATTTTTATGACAACTTCATTTGTCCCATCTCCTTTGAGGAGACAAGTAGTAGAAAACACAAATTTTGTTCCAAGTTTTCCCTAAAGTCTTCCAAAGAATAACAACTCCAGACTTTACACCTCTCGCACCAGAACAACATCCTAGTGAACACTCGGGACAATCCAATGCACCTCGCTTTCAAAGACAAATCCCCATGTTAAGCATCATCGTTTTTATTTATGACAACAAAATGTGCCATCTAGAGAATCTAACCCCAAAACAAAAATAAATCCTCCCTTCTATCCTAGGCGCCCCCAAAATAAGTCCATAGAAATGTCACTCCTATTCTTTTTAGATACACGCAAAAGTGTTCCCCACCCACAGTTTTAAATTTGACACTTCAGTTTGTCCATCCTTGTGTGGCTGAAAGTAGTAGAAAACCACATTTTTTTTGCCAGTTTGAAGCCCATAAAGTCTCCAAAAGTAACTAAAGATTTAACAATCGCATCATAAACATAGTCCCTAGTCATTCCATTTCAACCTAAACTACTTCTCTATGAACAATCCGCATTGTATGAATCATCATCCGGTTTTACTACAACTTCAAATGGCCGGCCATCTTTGGAACTATCCACAACAACAAAATAAATCCCTCCTCTAGTCCAGGCAACCCCAATAAAGTCATAGAAATGTCAATCCACTTCTGTTTAAGATAGCCCTCAAAAGTGTTCCCAAATTCTATTGACAACTCATTTGTGCCCATCCGTTGAGGATGCAAGTCGTAGAAACAACAATTTTTTGGCCAATTTTCGGCCCTAAAGTCTTCCCACTAAATCAAAAAAAAATAAACAGCAGACAAAACAATAACAAAAAAAATTTAACCATCGGCTACACCACAGACAACCCCTTTCCTCTCATTGCCATAGTAGTTCCATTTCACCGTCGGTAGAAAAGACCAAGGATCCTATCTTCTCATGGAAACAAATCTT
>NW_027331314.1:0-39794 GCF_022965805.1 Primulina eburnea
TCGCGAACCAGAAACAATAGTCCTAGGCATGCCATGCAACCTAACGACTTCTCTAAAGAACAAATCCGCAATGTTTGAAGCATCATCGGTTTTATGACAAGCTATAAAATGTGCCATCTTAGAGAATCTATCCACAACAACAAAAATAGAATCCCTCCCCTTATTAGTCCTAGGCAACCACAAAATAAAGTAAATAGAAATGTCAATCCAAGTTCTTTTTAAGAATAACACGCAAAAGTGTTCCCAAAGTTTTATTGACAACTACAGTTTGTCCATCCGTTTGATCATGACAAGTAGTAGAAAACAACAATTTTGTGCCAAGTTTAGCCCATAAAGTATTCCAAAAGTAACTCAAGAATTTAACATCGCTACCAGAAAAATAGTCCTAGGCATGCCATGCAACCTAGCGACTTCTCTAAAGAACAAATCCGCAATGTTTGAAACATCATCGGTTTTATGACAAGATATAAAATGTTCCATCTTAGAGAATCTATCCACAACAACAAAAATAGAATCCCTCCCCTTCTTAGTCCTAGGCAACCCCAAAATAAAGTCCATAGAAATGTCAATCAAGGTTCTTTTAAGAACCTGCACGCAAATGTGTTCCCAAAATCCTATTGACAACTACAGTTTATCCATCCGTTTGAGCATGACAAGTAGTAGAAAACAACAATTTTGTGCCAAGTTTAGCCCAGAAAATCTTTCAAAAGTAACTAAAGAATTTAAAATCGCGACCAGAAACAAAAGTTCTAGGCATGCCATGCAACCTAACGACTTCTCTAAAGAACAAATCCGCAATGTTTGAAGCATCATCGGTTTTATGACAAGCTATAAAATGTGCCATCTTAGAGAATCTTATCCACAACAACAAAATAGAATCCCTCCCCTTCTTAGTCCTAGACAACCCCAAAATAAAGTCCATAGAAATGTCAATCCAAGTTCTTTTTAAAAATAACACACAAAAGTGTTCCCAAAGTTCTATTGACAACTACAGTTTGTCCATCCGTTTGAGCATGACAAGTAGTAGAAAACAACAATTTTGTGCCAAGTTTAGCCCATAAAGTATTCCAAAAGTAACTCAAGAAATTGACATCGCAACAAGAATCAATAGTCCTAGGCATGCCATGCAACCTAGCGACTTCCCTAAAGAACAAATCCGCCATGTTTGAAGCATCATCGGTTTTATGACAAGATATAAAATGTGCCATCTTAGAGAATCTATCCACAACAAAAAAAATAGAATCCCTCCCCTTCTTAGTCCTAGGCAACCCCAAAATAAAGTCCATAGAAATGTCAATCCAAGTTCTTTTAAGAATAACACGCAAAAGTGTTCCCAAAGTTCTATTGACAACTACAGTTTGTCCATCCGTTTGAGCATGATAAGTAGTAGAAAACAACAATTTTGTGCCAAGTTTAGCCCATAAAGTATTCCAAAAGTAACTCAAGAAATTGACATCGCAACCAGAATCAATAGTCCTAGGCATGCCATGCAACCTAGCGACTTCCCTAAAGAACAAATCCGCCATGTTTGAAGCATCATCGGTTTTATGACAAGATATAAAATGTGCCATCTTAGAGAATCTATCCACAACAACAAAAATAGAATCCCTCCCCTTCTTAGTCCTAGGCAACCCCAAAATAAAGTCCATAGAAATGACAATCCAAGTTCTTTTTAAGAATAACACGCAAAAGTGTTCCCAAAGTTCTATTGAAAACTACAGTTTGTCCATCCGTTTGAGCATGACAAGTAGTAGAAAACAACCATTTTTTGTCAGGTTTGGCCCATAAAGTCTTCCAAAAGTAACTCATGAATTTAACCTCGCGACCAGAAACAATAGTCCTAGGCATGCCATGCAACCTAACGACTTCTCTAAAGAACAAATCCGCAATGTTTGAAGCATCATCAGTTTTATGACAAGCTATAAAACGTGCCAACTTAGAGATTCTATCCACAACAACAAAAATAGGATCCCTCCCATTCTTAGTCCTAGGCAACCCCAAAATAAAGTCCATAGAAATGTCAATCCAAGTTCTTTTTAAGAATAGCACGCAAAAGAGTTCCCAAAGTTCTATTGACAACTTAAGTTTGTCCATCCGTTTGAGGACGACAAGTAGTAGAAAACAACAATTTTGTGCCAAGTTTAGCCTTTAAAGTCTTCCAAAAGTAACTCGAGAATTTAACATCGCGACCAAAAACAATAGTCCTAGTCATGCCATGCAACCTAACGACTTCTCTAAAGAACAAATCCGCATTTTTGAAGCATCATCGGTTTTGTGACAAGCTATAAAACGTGCCATCTTAGAGAATCTATCCACAACAACAAAAATAGAATCCCTCCCCTTCTTAGTCCTAGGCAACCCCAAAATAAAGTCCATAGAAATGTCAATCAAGGTTCTTTTTAAGAACCTGCACGCAAATGTGTTCCCAAAATCCTATTGACAACTACAGTTTATCCATCCGTTTGAGCATGACAAGTAGTAGAAAACAACAATTTTGTGCCAAGTTTAGCCCAGAAAATCTTTCAAAAGTAACTCAAGAATTTAAAATCGCGACCAGAAACAAAAGTTCTAGGCATGCCATGCAACCTAACGACTTCTCTAAAGAACAAATCCGCAATGTTTGAAGCATCATCGGTTTTATGACAAGCTATAAAATGTGCCATCTTAGAGAATCTTATCCACAACAACAAAATAGAATCCCTCCCCTTCTTAGTCCTAGACAACCCCAAAATAAAGTCCATAGAAATGTCAATCCAAGTTCTTTTTAAAAATAACACGCAAAAGTGTTCCCAAAGTTCTATTGACAACTACAGTTTGTCCATCCGTTTGAGCATGACAAGTAGTAGAAAACAACAATTTTGTGCCAAGTTTAGCCCATAAAGTATTCCAAAAGTAACTCAAGAAATTGACATCGCAACCAGAATCAATAGTCCTAGGCATGCCATGCAACCTAGCGACTTCCCTAAAAAACAAATCCGCCATGTTTGAAGCATCATCGGTTTTATGACAAGATATAAAATGTGCCATCTTAGAGAATCTATCCACAACAACAAAAATAGAATCCCTCCCCTTCTTAGTCCTAGGCAACCCCAGAATAAAGTCCATAGAAATGTCAATCCAAGTTCTTTTTAAGAATAACACGCAAAAGTGTTCCCAAAGTTCTATTGACAACTATAGTTTGTCCATCCGTTTGAGCATGACAAGTTGTAGAAAACAACAATTTTGTGCCAAGTTTAGCCCATAAAGTATTCCAAAAGTAACTCAAGAATTTGACATCGCAACAAGAATCAATAGTCCTAGGCATGCCATGCAACCTAACGACTTCTCTAAATAACAAATCCGCAATGTTTGAAGCATCATCGGTTTTATGACAAGCTATAAAATGTACCATCTTAGAGAATCTATCCACAACAACAAAAATAGAATCCCTCCCCTTCTTAGTCCTAGGCAACCCCAAAATAAAGTCCATAGAAATGTCAATCCAAGTTCTTTTTAAGTATATCACGCAAAAGTGTTCCCAAAGTCCTATTGACAACTTCAGTTTGTCCATCCGTTTGAGCATGACAAGTAGTAGAAAACAACAATTTTGTGCCAAGTTTAGCCCATAAAGTATTCCAAAAGTAACTCAAGAAATTGACATCGCAACCAGAATCAATAGTCCTAGGCATGCCATGCAACTTAGCGACTTCTCTAAAGAACAAATCCGCCATGTTTGAAGCATCATCGGTTTTATGACAAGATATAAAATGTGCCATCTTAGAGAATCTATCCACAACAACAAAAATAGAATCCCTCCCCTTCTTAGTCCTAGGCAACCCCAAAATAAAGTCCATAGAAATGTCAATCCAAGTTCTTTTTAAGAATAACACGCAAAAGTGTTCCCAAAGTTCTATTGACAACTACAGTTTGTCCATCCGTTTGAGCATGGCAAGTAGTAGAAAACAACAATTTTGTGCCAAGTTTAGCCCATAAAGTATTCCAAAAGTAACTCAAGAATTTGACATCGCAACAAGAATCAATAGTCCTAGGCATGCCATGCAACCTAGCGACTTCTCTAAATAACAAATCCGCAATGTTTGAAGCATCATCGGTTTTATGACAAGCTATAAAATGTGCCATCTTAGAGAATCTATCCACAACAACAAAAATAGAATCCCTCCCCTTCTTAGTCCTAGGCAACCGCAAAATAAAGTCTATAGAAATGTCAATCCAAGTTCTTTTTAAGAATAGCACGCAAAAGTGTTCCCAAAGTCCTATTGACAACTTCAGTTGTCCATCCGTTTGAGCATGACAAGTAGTAGAAAACAACAATTTTGTGCCAAGTTTAGCCCATAAAGTATTCCAAAAGTAACTCAAGAATTTAACATCGCGACCAGAAACAATTGTCCTAGGCATGTCGTGCAAAATAATGACTTCCCTAAAGAACAAATCCGCAATGTTTGAAGCATCATCGGTTTTATGACAAGCTATAAAATGTGCCATCTTAGAGAATCTATCCACAACAACAAAAAAAGAATCCCTCCCCTTCTTAGTCCTAGGCAACCCCAAAATAAAGTTTATAGAAATGTCAATCAAGGTTCTTTTTATGAAAAGCACGCAAATGTGTTTCCAAAATCCTATTGACAACTACAGTTTGTCCATCCGTTTGAGCATGACAAGTAGTAGAAAACAACAATTTTGTGCCAAGTTTAGCCCAGAAAATCTTTCAAAAGTAACTCAAGAATTTAACATCGCGACCAGAAACAAAAGTTCTAGGCATGCCATGCAACCTAACGACTTCTCTAAAGAACAAATCCGCAATGTTTGAAGCATCATCGGTTTTATGACAAGATATAAAATGTGCCATCTTAGAGAATCTATCCACAACAACAAAAATAGAATCCCTCCCCTTCTTAGTCCTAGACAGCCCCAAAATAAAGTCCATAGAAATGTCAATCCAAGTTCTTTTTAAGAATAGCACGCAAAAGTGTTCCCAAAGTTCTATTGACAACTTCAGTTTGTCCATCCGTTTGAGCATGACAATTAGTAGAAAACAACAATTTTTTGTCAAGTTTAGCCCATAAAGTCTTCCAAAAGTAACTCATTAATTTAACATCGCGACCAGAAACAATTGTCCTAGGCATGCCGTGCAAAATAACGACTTCTCTAAAGAACAAATCCGCAATGTTTGAAGCATCATCGGTTTTATGACAAGATATAAAATGTGCCATCTTAGAGAATCTATCCACAACAACAAAAATAGAATCCCTCACCTTCTTAGTCATAGGCAACCCCAAAATAAAATCCATAGAAATGTCAATCAAGGTTCTTTTTAAGAAAAGCACGCAAATGTGTTCCAAAAATCTTATTGACGACTACAGTTTATACTTTGGAGGTTCTCTTGAAACGCGATTAGCAACAAATAAACACGAGTATAAACAATCGCGTTTCAAGAGAACCTCCAAAGAACCCGCCCTTGGCAACCCTCGTGATACTCGATTGACAAACGCCACAAAAGATAAATCTTTTGATAAGTTTGATTTGATACAACGCAAAAGTTATAACGAAACTTAAGCTTGTGTTGAGAGAATTCTCAATATCATAAAAGATGAATAATAATCAATGTTGTCTTTACAATCAATAAAATTCGTCTATATATTGACTACAAATCAAAAAGATATGAAATCTAGTTACCAAAATAAATAAAACTCTTATTTAGGAAACTAACTCTCCGTCAAAACTAAAGGGCACGGACCCCGTGTAGGCCTCCGGGTGAGGGTCCGTGTAGGCTCTGTAAAATTACTCTCCGGAAAACAATGGACACGGACCCCGTGCACAGGTCCGTGCTCGGGTCCGTGTAGACTCGGGTTTCTCTTCCTCAAATGTAATGGACACGGACCCCGTGTACTGGTCCGTGCTCGGGTCCGTGCAGCCTCGGTTCCTCAAAATAATGCTTGAATAATGTTCCTTCGGCTTTCCAACGTGCTCCCATGCATCACGAGCCCTTCTCCCTTGCTTATCAATAATTTGAACACCATGCCCGGCCAGATTCACATCATACTCCCCTTCTTCAAAAAGATTTGTCCTCAAATCTTGCCCTCCTGCACAAAAACGAAGCAAGTTAGTAATAACAAGGACGATATTATCAACATGCTTACCTCTAAGCTCAAGTTTGTAGACGCTATCGTTTGCCCGCTCCCTTAGCACTGGAATTCCGAACATCACCATTGTCTTTCCTACAAACTCATCAACTTGACCAAACATCAAATAACAAATGGCACCAAATGATAAAATACTATTAAGCATCACGAAAATTAAATTTCTCCCCTGCTTAGACCTAGTTAACACAAAAATGAAATACATACACGTGTACGACCATAGCTCACTAGGAATAAGACATAGTTCATGCATGATATAAGAATCTAGGCAAAATGTCAATCTCTTATATGCAATGCATGCCTCACAATCCCACTCAACATACCTCTTCATATGCAACCAACACATATAATCATGCATTTTATCAAAGATAAAAACACCACTATATGCATCACTAGTACATAACCCATGCAATGAATATAGAATGAAGAATTTATTCTCCTTAAAATTGTACTCATTATGCACATAAAAATTCTTACATTCATTCATGCTCTTCCCAAAGTCTTCACCAAACAAGTAGGAATCATGCAAATAGAACACACTAGGCGTACTACCCATGTAAACATTTAACTCATCACAAAGATTTGAACATAATGCATACAATTCATTGTCATAACAAAAACTCATCAATTTGACAACTTTTGAAAAATCACAATCACTAACATTTAGATTTGATCTATTCAATATTTCATCATTCTCCAATCTATGACTCCTAGGGACAAAGGTTAATTCACCGTTAGACCATTTAGACATCCCACTCTCTACTCTCTCACCAAACTCTTGAATACAACACAACAATGAAATAAGATAAGAACGAAAGTCATACCTCAAGGTTGTTGCGTTGGCAACTATGCTTACCTCACGGTGATTGCTCTCAACACCAAATGGATCATCCCATTGCATTTTTACACCTCCCACATTTGCTCGTCTCCTCATCACAACTTCATCATAACCCTGCAAATGAGAAATAACAATGCTCGGGATTGAACCGGCTATATCGTCACTAGGTATATAAATCTCATCTTTGTACAAAGGTACTTGAAGAGATTTATAAAGAATTAAATCACACTCATACTCACTCTTTTCACTCTCTTGGGCCTTAAAATCATTTTTCTTTTCTTTTTCTGTTTCTTTTTCTTTGGCCTCTTTTTCTTTTTCTTTTCTTTCTATGGCCATCTCACTCTTTTGATCACTCATTCTTTCGGCCATTTCATTTTTTTTCTCTTTCAACTCATGACAAATTGATTCATCAATACAAATTTCATTCGTAGGCAGTTGAGCAAAAGAAACAACTTGCACATCATCTAATAACTCACCCTCCACAGCACAACACTCAATACTCAAGTCAGAAGTTAGTGGAGTACCAACCTTCTCAATTCTCTCAACCCCCACTTTAGATTTGACATCAATTGGCGGTTTTACTACAGTCATCTCCTCCTTTGGACATTGGGTGATATAATGCCCAAACTCTAAACACCAACAACATATAATATCACAAGTACTAGAATTTGAATTTTTAAATGTACCTTGATATTCATATTTGCTAGCTTCACGTCTTGACTCCTTCTTTGGCCTACCGCAGTGGTTCTCTTCCAAACTCGCCCTCCAAGTGGATGCCCATGAATCATCATACAAGCCATGCTCATCTCTCCTACCACCTCTCCTATTATTGTGATTTGGAACAAATTGTTTCCTCATCACCCTTTTCATCTCATCCCACGTAACTATAGGGTCATCCCCACATCGTCTCCTACGTGTTACTAACTTATCCCACCAAGTACTAGCATAGTCGGTAAACTCACTGCAAGCTCGTCTTACCTTCATTGCTTCGGTATAATCCTTCCGTCTCTCAAATACACACTCCATTCTCTTTTCCCACTCAAGGTACACCTTTGGATCGGCTTCCCCACTGAAAAATGGAATTGTCATCTTCGTACCACTCAGTCTATACCCTTCTCGGCTTCTATACCCCTTATCCTCATCAAATCTCCTATAACGATCCATGTTCAACAACGTATCTCCTCCGACTCTACTACCTCGCCTATTCTCATCAATATGCACATCATACGTCTCCTCTTCTTCACACCTCCGATATTTTTTTCGTTGAGGCTTAAACTCCTTCTCCCACCTTCTATCCAACCCTCCTAACATCGTTTTAAATTGACGTCCGTCAATCATTATACCTGCAAGAAAAAGGTTAGTATAAAACAATAAAGAATAAAGTTTCCTCACCACAAATTCTCACTAGTCACTCCAATGAAAATTCACTCGCACTCGTCTTTTTCCCTCACCACAAAACCTCACAAATCACTCCAATGAAAATTCACTCCACTCAAATATTTTCACTACAGTGAGAATTCTCAAGGGGGCGCTTAAGTCTCGTGGCTTCCACGTATCAAACTTATGAGATCAATCCTGTGACGTCTGAAATTCGACTCACTTAGACCACACAAGAACAAGCAACTTTGAAAATTGACTAGAATACGACTAAACGAAAAGGACAAACTTAACGCCGAAATATAAGCGCTAAAATTCCAACAAATACCCGATTCAAATTTTTTTTTTTTTCGGGTGAACAGTATCGTGAACAGTAATTCCAGTTGAACAGTGATTCCGGCATGAATAGTAACTCCGGATTGAATAGTACTCCGGCGTGAATAGTAAATCCGATCGTGAACAGTAAATATGGTGAATAGTAAATCCGGCTTGAACAGTAATCGCGATGAATAGTAATCGCGAATTCCGGCAATGAATAGTATTCACGAATCCGGCGATGAACAGTAATTCCAGCAATGAACAGTAACTTCGGATATGAACAGTAACTCCGATGAACAGTACTTCCGGCAATAATAGTGATTCAAGCGATGAACAGTAAATCGCGATTTTTTTTTTTTTTTTATTGTAGATTCAACAACAACGTAGAAATCGCTACACGAAAATCGGTATTGAAAATCCTACGAAGAATTGAATGGATACGCTTACTTGAATCAAAAACCTTGAGCTCTGATACCAAATGATGTGAATCTTGATACGAATAAATAGCAAACACGATTAAACAATCGCACCCTCTATTCAATTACGATAACAAGACTCGTGTGTTTTCCCGATCTTTGAAATAAGTAATGGATAGGTGTGATATTCACCTCTAAACTAGCAAGAGTTTAGCAACAAATAAACACAAGTATAAACAATCGCGTTTCAAGAGAACCTCCAAAGAACCCGCCCTTGGCAACCCTCGTGATACTCGATTGACAAACGCCACAAAAGATAAATCTTTTGATAAGTTTGATTTGATACAACGCAAAAGTTATAACGAAACTTAAGCTTGTGTTGAGAGAATTCTCAATATCATAAAAGATGAATAATAATCAATGTTGTCTTTACAATCAATAAAATTCGTCTATATATTGACTACAAATCAAAAAGATATGAAATCTAGTTACCAAAATAAATAAAACTCTTATTTAGGAAACTAACTCTCTGTCAAAACTAAAGAGCACGGACCCCGTGTAGGCCTCCGGGTGAGGGTCCGTGTAGGCTCTGTAAAATTACTCTCCGGAAAACAATGGACACGGACCCCGTGCACAGGTCCGTGCTCGGGTCCGTGTAGACTCGGGTTTCTCTTCCTCAAATGTAATGGACACGGACCCCGTGTACTGGTCCGTGCTCGGGTCCGTGCAGCCTCGGTTCCTCAAAATAATGCTTGAATAATGTTCCTTCGGCTTTCCAACGTGCTCCCATGCATCACGAGCCCTTCTCCCTTGCTTATCAATAATTTGAACACCATGCCCGGCCAGATTCACATCACAAAGTTCTATTGACAACTTCAGTTTGTCCATCCGTTTTAGCATGACAAGTAGTAGAAAACAACAATTTTGTGCCAAGTTTAGCCCATAAAGTATTCCAAAAGTAACTCAAGAGTTTAACATTGCGAACAGAATCAATAGTCCTAGGCATGCCATGCAACCTAGCGACTTCTCTAAAGAACAAACCCGCAATGTTTGAAGCATCATCGGTTTTATGACAAGCTATAAAATGTGCCATCTTAGAGAATCTATCCACAACCACAAAAATTGAATCCTTCCCCTTCTTAGTCCAGGACAACCCCAAAATAAAATCCATAGAAATGACAATCCAAGTTCTTTTTAAGAATAACACACAAAAGTGTTCCCAAAGTTCTATTGACAACTACAGTTTTTCAATCCGTTTGAGCATGACAAGTAGTAGAAAACAACCATTTTTTGTCAAGTTTAGCCCATAAAGTCTTCGAAAAGTAACTCATGAATTTAACATCGCGACCAGAAACAATAGTCCTAGGCATGCCATGCAACCTAACGACTTCTCTAAAGAACAAATCCGCAATGTTTGAAGCATCATCGGTTTTATGACATGCTATAAAATGTGCCATATTAGAGAATCTATCCACAACAACAAAAATAGAATCTCTCCCCTTCTTAGTCTTAGGCAACCACAAAATAAAGTCCATAGAAATATCAATCCAAGTTCTTTTTAAAAATAACACGAAAAAGTGTTCCCAAAGTTCTATTGACAACTACAGTTTGTCCATCCGTTTGAGCATGACAAGTAGTAGAAAACAACAATTTTGTGCCAAGTTTAGCCCAGAAAATCTTTCAAAAGTAACTCGAGAATTTAACATCGCGACCAGAAACAAAAGTTCTAGGCATGCCATGCAACCTAACGACTTCTCTAAAGAACAAATCCGCAATGTTTGAAGCATCATCGGTTTTATGACAAGATATAAAATGTGCCATCTTAGAGAATCTATCCACAACAACAAAAATAGAATCCCTCCCCTTCTTAGTCCTAGGCAACCCCAAAATAAAGTCCATAGAAATGTCAATCCAAGTTCTTTTTAAGAATAACACGCAAAAGTGTTCCCAAAGTTCTATTGACAACTACAGTTTGTCCATCCGTTTGAGCATGACAAGTAGTAGAAAACAACAATTTTTTGCCAAGTTTAGCCCATAAAGTATTCCAAAAGTAACTCAAGAATTTGACATCGCAACCAGAATTGTAGTGACCCGTTCCAGAATCACCTACTAGTTGAGAACTAAGCATGCAATTAACTTAATTAATAAAAAATCAGAGATAACAGCGGAAATATGGTTAACAACAATAGTTTATACAACCCAATCGAAATCCAAAATACTCAACTAACTGAAAGTATCTGCTACAATCATATCAAATCATATGGAAAACACTGAAAACTAAACCAACCAGCTACTCAATGTCCTCCTCCTGCTCCTCCTGAGCCATCCAACCTGAGGCCTGCCCCGTGGAAATGGGGTGTCCAAGATAAACAAAACCGAGGACGTGAGCGATAAGAACGCCCAGTACAAAAGCATGAGTATACAAACCTATATGAAATGCACATGCTATGATATGATACCAGGGTAGTCAAGAAACAGGAGTCACAAAAGATCTCAAAATGCTCAGTCTAGAGGCGCCAAGTGGATAGTGCCGCGCGGTCCTACCTCTGGGTCACTGCATCCACTGCAAGAACAGACGTGGACCTAAAATGTCCCGGATCCACCGAAGCCCTCCCGACCCGTCGGCCACTGTGTACTCTCGGTGTCCATGCGTCCACAAGACAAGACAGGGCTGAGCGGCCCCACAAGATATAGCTTATCTCGAAAGAGATACAGCTCAACAGTAAAGGCTATCTCGAAGGAGATACGGCTCAACATGAAATGCAACGTGCAGTAATAAACGTGACATAATAGCATGCATCATATGACATATATCAATGCACCACATAATCATGCAACACATATAAGAATGTATACTCAACCAGGATATCTCGGATAGTACTTTCGTACCTCTATCACAGCAATCCTAATCCTACTGGAATAACCTAGACAACAGGTCTAGTACAAGCCTATGCATCAAGTGAAAACCATCACTAAAACTTATCTACCAGACTTAACTAGATAATCCTGAGATAATACTGATACAATTCCAAACCTTCGTCCGTCGCTAGCCCACTGATGCCGCTAGCTCCCAACTAGAGCACAGCTCCGCTACAAGACCAGCAGCTCCCCGCTAGTGCCCGAACCTCGGAAAAAGACTAGAATCTCACAGAAACGACTGAAATGCTATGGAACTCTCTGAATTGGCGAGTCACAAATGAAGCCTCGCGCCTCTATTTATAGCCAATGTTCGGACGATCCGAACCATTTCGGAAGCTCCGATCCGGCACACTTCGGACGGTCCGAACTCTGATCGGACGATCCGATCCTTGCATGCCTTCCACGAGTACAGCCACCTGTCTCGGACGATCCGAACCCCAATCGGATGATCCGAACCTTACCACGTGTCCAGAACCCTTCCACGTGTCCAGCCACCTGTCCTCGGACGGTCCGACACTGGCTCGGACGATCCGAACTCATCGGACGATCCGAACTTGTTCGGTCCTTCCGATCCCACCGAAAATATAATTAATCCGATAATTAACTCAAATTAGGAATCGGGTTACTACATTCTCCCCCCCTTAAAAGATTTCGTCCTCGAAATCAAGTTTATAGGATGAACAAAACTGAAATAACAACATTGTTATTACATCTCAATTGTTGCCAAACACAACTGATAATTGGATTACAACGGAAAACATACATACATCCATAGTACAACTACAGTACAACTCAAAAGAGCTCTGGATGCTCCGAACGCATACGACTCTCTAGCTCCCAAGTGGCTTCTTCAGTGCCTCTACGCTGCCACTGAACTAAGATAAGAGGAATGATCTTATTCCGCAACACCTTATCTTTGCGATCGAGAATCTGAACTGGTCGCTCCACGTAAGACAAATCCGATTCAAGTTGAACTTCAGATGGATGTAAAATATGTGATTCATCTGCCACATATCGTCGCAAAAGGGATACGTGAAACACGTCATGAATCCCAGACAGATACGGAGGTAATGCTAACCTGTAAGCCAAATCTCCCACACATTCCAGAATCTCAAAAGGACCAATAAATCTCGGAGATAGCTTACCCTTGAGACCAAATCTCAAAATCCTGCGAAAAGGCGAAACTCGGAGAAACACTTTCTCACCTGGCTGAAAATAAAGAGGTCGCCGCTTAGTGTTCGCATAACTAGCCTGTCGATCCTGGGCAATCTTAATCCGCTTCTTGATTACTGCAACTTTATCAATAGCCTGCTGGACTAACTCCGGTCCCTCAACATGTCGTTCCCCAACTTCATCCCAGAATAATGGAGTACGACAACGCCGCCCATACAACGCCTCAAATGGTGCCATACCAATACTACGATGGTAGCTGTTGTTGTACGCGAACTCAATCAAAGGCAAATGATCCTGCCAAGCGGGTCCGAAATCCATAACACAGGCTCGCAACATATCCTCAAGCGTACGGATAGTCCTCTCTGACTGACCGTCAGTCTCCGGATGATAAGCAGTACTCAGACTCAGTGAAGTGCCCAATGCTGACTGGAAACTACCCCAAAATCGTGAGGTAAAACGAGGATCCCTGTCACTAACAATACTGACTGGCACTCCATGCAAACGTACAATCTCTTGAATGTACAAGCGAGCCATCCGATCGAAAGTGAAGTCACGGTTATAAGGCAGAAAATGAGCAGACTTGGTGAGTCGATCCACCACTACCCAAATAGCATCACTATTCCTCGAAGACAATGGCAAGTGAGTAATGAAATCCATCGTGATATGCTCCCACTTCCATTCAGGAATAGGTAGATTCAACAATAATCCTCCAGGTCGACGGTGCTCTGCCTTAACCTGCTGACAAACAAGACACTTGGAAACAAACTGATAAACACTGCGCTTCATCCCTTTCCACCAAAATCGTGTCCTCAAGTCTTTATACATCTTATTGCTTCCTGGATGGACTACTCAACTTGCTTCGATGAGCCTGAGACAAGATCTCTTCCCTCAAATTATCATCCTCTGGTACTACCACCCGATTAGACAAACATAGAAGACCATTAGACTGATAATGGAAACCGCTATCTCCACCCGCTAACCGAGCTAATCTCTGAGTCTTCAGATCAGACATCTGAGCATCTCGAATCCGAGCGAACAAAGCTGGCTCAGATAAAATGGTAGCAACACGAATGCTCTCCATACCTTTCCGATGTTTGAAGTTAAATCCCAACGAACAACAATCCTGAATAGTACTAATCATAGCACTGGTCTGAAGTGCAGAGGCTCTCACCTTACGACTAAGAGCATCGGCTGTGAGATTCGCAGAGCCTGGATGGTACTTGATCTCGCAGTCATAATCTTTCAAGTAGATCCATCCAACGACGTTGTCTCATGTTCAACTCAGCCTGAGTGAATAGATACTTCAGACTCTTGTGATCAGTAAAGATTTCAAACTTAACCCCGTACAAGTAATGACGCCAGATCTTCAGTGCGAACACTATAGCTGCCAACTCTAGATCATGAATAGGGTACTTCTCCTCGTGAGATTTCAGCTGCCTGGAAGCGTAAGCGATCACATGACCATTCTGTGTCAACACACACCCTAAGCCTTGAAAAGAGGCATCGGTGTAAACACTGAAACCATCAGATCCTGACGGTAACGCCAAAACAGGTGCAGAAGTCAGAAGTCGACGAAGCTCTCTGAAACTATCTTCGCACTCAGATGACCACTCAAATGGAACATCCTTCCGAGTAAGTTGCGTCAAAGGTCTAGCTACCTGGGAGAAATTCACGATGAAGCGACGATAATACCCTGCCAGACCTAGAAAACTACGGATCTCGGCCACCGTCGTAGGACGTGACCAATTCAGCACTGCTTCAATCTTGCTGGGATCCACAGAAATTCCTTCCTTGGAAATCACATGACCAAGGAATACTACACGATCAATCCAGAACTCGCACTTACTCAGCTTAGCATACAATTGCTTCTCGCGAAGAATCTGCAACACAATCCTCAAGTGCTGGACATGCTCCTCCACACTGTGAGAATAAATCAAGATATCGTCGATGAAAACCACAACGAACTGATCTAGAAAATCACGAAAGACTCGGTTCATCAGATCCATGAACACCGCTGGCGCATTCGTCAATCCGAATGGCATAACTAGAAACTCGTAATGCCCGTAACGAGTACGAAATGCAGTCTTGGAAATATCATCATCTCTGACTCTCATCTGATGATAACCCGATCGCAAGTCAATCTTGGAGTAAACAGAGGTACCCTGAAGCTGATCGAACAAGTCATCGATACGAGGTAATGGATACTTGTTCTTGATCGTCACACGATTCAGCTGGCGATAATCAATACACAATCGCATCGATCCATCCTTCTTCTTGACAAACAAAACTGGAGCTCCCCAAGGTGAAACACTCGGGCGAATATAACCTTTATCAAGAAGATCCTGCAATTGCTGCTTCAGTTCCCTCATCTCTGACGGCGCAAGACGATAAGGGGCACGAGAAATCGGTGCAGTCCCTGGCATTAACTCAATGCCAAACTCCACCTCTCTAACCGGAGGAAAACCAGGAATCTCATCTGGAAAAACATCAGGAAATTCACAAACCACTGGAATATCCTCTATACCAACACTACCTGTGGACGTATCAATCGCATAGATGAGGTAGCCTTCCCCGCCCGCCTCTAAAGCACGACAGGCTTTCAGAGCAGATACCACTGGCATCGGAGGTCGCGCTCCCTCACCATAGAAAAACCAACTAGAGCTCTCAGTCGTACGGAACTGAACAAGCTTCTGGTAACAATCCACAGTAGCTCGGTAGGTAGTCAAAATGTCTATACCCAAAATACAATCAAAGTCTTCCATCTCCAGAATCATAAGATTCGCAGTCAACTCGTTACCCTCAAAATCTAAAGGACAACCCATCACTAGACGCTTGGCTAAAACCGAATGACCCATCGGGGTAGAAACAGAAAGAATAACGTCTAGAGAAACATACGGTAACTTATGACGCTTAACAAATCGTGCAGAAATGAATGAATGAGATGCTCCGGTATCTATAAGAACAAAAGCAGGAATACCGCATAAACAAAAAGTACCTGCTATGACTCTCCCGGTCTCATCTGCAGCCTGATCCTGGTTCAACGCAAACACCTGACCTTGGGCACGAGGTCGAAGATTCGAACTACCCACTGCCTGACCCTGCCTCCTCTGCTGAACAGTCGTCTGAGATCCAGAACTGGATCCTGCTCCACCTCGCAACTGAGGACAATTCTTCTTAATATGCCCCATCTCTCCGCACTGATAACAAGCTCCTGCGGCTGCTCGGCATTGCTCCGATGGATGGTTCTTCCCACAATGCGCACAAGATTCCTTCTTCTTACCAAAACGGAAAACACCGCTAGATCGAGATCCAGATCCAGAAGAAGACGAACCAGATTTCTTGAACGACTGAGATCGAGGCCTCAAAGTACTCGGAGGTCTAGAAGAAAGAATAGCCCTACCACGCTGGAGACTGATCTCTGCCTGGCGACACCGGTTCACTAACCCATCATAAGAAGTAGGATTATCACAGACAGTGACTCGATCAAAGATCTCCTGGTTAAGACCCTGGAGGAAATGGTCATACTTGGCCTCAGAACTGCCACTGATATGAGGAGCGAAGGGTAACAACTCGAAGAATTTCTGCTGATACTCATCAACAGACATACTCCCCTGCTTAAGGTTCAGGAGCTCAATCGTCTTCGCCTGGCGAAGGGCTGGAGGAAAATACAGCTGCATGAAAGCTGCACGGAAATCGGCCCAAGTCACCCTACCCTGGGACTGGACTATCGGCGCAGAAGTCGATCGCCACCACTTGCGCGCACGGCCCTCGAGAAGAAAGCTAAGGGTCTCTATCTTCTGCTCCTCGGTGCACTGAAATGCACGGAAACAACTCTCCATGCGCTCTAACCAGTCCTCAGCATCATCGGGAGTCTCTCCACCGACTAGAGGCTTAGGCCCCATCTGAATAAAACGATGCAACTCAAAACGCCTAGGACCATCCCGACGATGACGATGCTCACGATGACGCCTATGATCATCCTGGTCGCCCCAACGACCTACACTCCCCTGACTACTCTCGTCATCAAAGTGGTCAGCCATCGCTACAAGATAGAATGGGGTAAAATGGTCAACGAAAATCCCAAAACAGAATCTATATCCCAAAATCGTAAGCATGCTCTGATACCATAAATGTAGTGACCCGTTCCAGAATCACCTACTAGTTGAGAACTAAGCATGCAATTAATCTTAATTAATAAAAAATCAGAGATAACAGCGGAAATATGGTTAACAACAATAGTTTATACAACCCAATCGAAATCCAAAATACTCAACTAACTGAAAGTATCTGCTACAATCATATCAAATCAAATGGAAAACACTGAAAACTAAACCAACCAGCTACTCAATGTCCTCCTCCTGCTCCTCCTGAGCCATCCAACCTGAGGCCTGCCCCGTGGAAATGGGGTGTCCAAGATAAACAAAACCGAGGACGTGAGCGATAAGAACGCCCAGTACAAAAGCATGAGTATACAAACCTATATGAAATGCACATGCTATGATATGATACCAGGGTAGTCAAGAAACAGGAGTCACAAAAGATCTCAAAATGCTCAGTCTAGAGGCGCCAAGTGGATAGTGCCGCGCGGTCCTACCTCTGGGTCACTGCATCCACTGCAAGAACAGACGTGGACCTAAAATGTCCCGGATCACCGAAGCCCTCCCGACCCGTCGGCCACTGTGTACTCTCGGTGTCCATGCGTCCACAAGACAAGACAGGGCTGAGCGGCCCCACAAGATATAGCTTATCTCGAAAGAGATACAGCTCAACAGTAAAGGCTATCTCGAAGGAGATACGGCTCAACATGAAATGCAACATGCAGTAATAAACGTGACATAATAGCATGCATCATATGACATATATCAATGCACCACATAATCATGCAACACATATAAGAATGTATACTCGACCAGGATATCTCGGATAGTACTTTCGTACCTCTATCACAGCAATCCTAATCCTACTGGAATAACCAGACAACAGGTCTAGTCCAAGCCTATGCATCAAGTGAAAACCATCACTAAAACTTATCTACCAGACTTAACTAGATAATCCTGAGATAATACTGATACAATTCCAAACCTTCGTCCGTCGCTAGCCCACTGATGCCGCTAGCTCCCAACTAGAGCACAGCTCCGCTACAAGACCAGCAGCTCCCCGCTAGTGCCCGAACCTCGGAAAAAGACTAGAATCTCACAGAAACGACTGAAATGCTATGGAACTCTCTGAATTGGCGAGTCACAAATGAAGCCTCGCGCCTCTATTTATAGCCAATGTTCGGACGATCCGAACCATTTCGGAAGCTCCGATCCGGCACACTTCGGACGGTCCGAACTCTGATCGGACGATCCGATCCTTGCATGACTTCCACGAGTACAGCCACCTGTCTTGGACGATCCGAACCCCAATCGGATGATCCGAACCTTACCACGTGTCCAGAACCCTTCCACGTGTCCAGCCACCTGTCCCGGACGGTCCGACACTGGCTCGGACGATCCGAACTCATCGGACGATCCGAACTTGTTCGGTCCTTCCGATCCCACCGAAAATATAATTAATCCGATAATTAACTCAAATTAGGAATCGGGTTACTACATTCTCCCCCCCTTAAAAGATTCGTCCTCGAAATCAAGTTTATAGGATGAACAAAACTGAAATAACAACATTGTTATTACATCTCAATTGTTGCCAAACACAACTGATAATTGGATTACAACGGAAAACATACATACATCCATAGTACAACTACAGTACAACTCAAAAGAGCTCTGGATGCTCCGAACGCATACGACTCTCTAGCTCCCAAGTGGCTTCTTCAGTGCCTCTACGCTGCCACTGAACTAAGACAAGAGGAATGATCTTATTCCGCAACACCTTATCTTTGCGATCGAGAATCTGAACTGGTCGCTCCACGTAAGACAAATCCGATTCGAGTTGAACTTCGGATGGATGTAAAATATGTGATTCATCTGCCACATATCGTCGCAAAAGGGATA
This sequence comes from Primulina eburnea, assembly GCF_022965805.1. Lineage (NCBI taxonomy): Eukaryota > Viridiplantae > Streptophyta > Magnoliopsida > Lamiales > Gesneriaceae > Primulina > Primulina eburnea. Next base: position 19,175 of record NW_027331314.1, read on the forward strand.
CGTGAAACACGTCATGAATCCCAGACAGATACGGAGGTAATGCTAACCTGTAAGCCAAATCTCCCACACATTCCAGAATCTCAAAAGGACCAATAAATCTCGGAGATAGCTTACCCTTGAGACCAAATCTCAAAATCCTGCGAAAAGGCGAAACTCGGAGAAACACTTTCTCACCTGGCTGAAAATAAAGAGGTCGCCGCTTGGTGTTCGCATAACTAGCCTGTCGATCCTGGGCAATCTTAATCCGCTTCTTGATTACTGCAACTTTATCAATAGCCTGCTGGACTAACTCCGGTCCCTCAACATGTCGTTCCCCAACTTCATCCCAGAATAATGGAGTACGACAACGCCGCCCATACAACGCCTCAAATGGTGCCATACCAATACTACGATGGTAGCTGTTGTTGTACGCGAACTCAATCAAAGGCAAATGATCCTGCCAAGCGGGTCCGAAATCCATAACACAGGCTCGCAACATATCCTCAAGCGTACGGATAGTCCTCTCTGACTGCCCGTCAGTCTCCGGATGATAAGCAGTACTCAGACTCAGTGAAGTGCCCAATGCTGACTGGAAACTACCCCAAAATCGTGAGGTAAAACGAGGATCCCTGTCACTAACAATACTGACTGGCACTCCATGCAAACGTACAATCTCTTGAATGTACAAGCGAGCCATCCGATCGAAAGTGAAGTCACGGTTATAAGGCAGAAAATGAGCAGACTTGGTGAGTCGATCCACCACTACCCAAATAGCATCACTATTCCTCGAAGACAATGGCAAGTGAGTAATGAAATCTATCGTGATATGCTCCCACTTCCATTCAGGAATAGGTAGATTCAACAATAATCCTCCCGGTCGACGGTGCTCTGCCTTAACCTGCTGACAAACAAGACACTTGGAAACAAACTGATAAACACTGCGCTTCATCCCTTTCCACCAAAATCGTGTCCTCAAGTCTTTATACATCTTATTGCTTCCTGGATGGATACTCAACTTGCTTCGATGAGCCTGAGACAAGATCTCTTCCCTCAAATTATCATCCTCTGGTACTACCACCCGATTAGACAAACATAAAAGGCCATTAGACTGATAATGGAAACCGCTATCTCCACCCGCTAACCGAGCCTAATCTCTGAGTCTTCAGATCAGACATCTGAGCATCTCGAATCCGAGCGAACAAAGCTGGCTCAGATAAAATGGTAGCAACACGAATGCTCTCCATACCTTTCCGATGTTTGAAGTTAAATCCCAACGAACAACAATCCTGAATAGTACTAATCATAGCACTGGTCTGAAGTGCAGAGGCTCTCACCTTACGACTAAGAGCATCGGCTGTGAGATTCGCAGAGCCTGGATGGTACTTGATCTCGCAGTCATAATCTTTCAAGTAGATCCATCCAACGACGTTGTCTCATGTTCAACTCAGCCTGAGTGAATAGATACTTCAGACTCTTGTGATCAGTAAAGATTTCAAACTTAACCCCGTACAAGTAATGACGCCAGATCTTCAGTGCGAACACTATAGCTGCCAACTCTAGATCATGAATAGGGTACTTCTCCTCGTGAGATTTCAGCTGCCTGGAAGCGTAAGCGATCACATGACCATTCTGTGTCAACACACACCCTAAGCCTTGAAAAGAGGCATCGGTGTAAACACTGAAACCATCAGATCCTGACGGTAACGCCAAAACAGGTGCAGAAGTCAGAAGTCGACGAAGCTCTCTGAAACTATCTTCGCACTCAGATGACCACTCAAATGGAACATCCTTCCGAGTAAGTTGCGTCAAAGGTCTAGCTACCTGGGAGAAATTCACGATGAAGCGGACGATAATACCCTGCCAGACCTAGAAAACTACGGATCTCGACCACCGTCGTAGGACGTGACCAATTCAGCACTGCTTCAATCTTGCTGGGATCCACAGAAATTCCTTCCTTGGAAATCACATGACCAAGGAATACTACACGATCAATCCAGAACTCGCACTTACTCAGCTTAGCATACAATTGCTTCTCGCGAAGAATCTGCAACACAATCCTCAAGTGCTGGACATGCTCCTCCACACTGTGAGAATAAATCAAGATATCGTCGATGAAAACCACAACGAACTGATCTAGAAAATCACGAAAGACTCGGTTCATCAGATCCATGAACACCGCTGGCGCATTCGTCAATCCGAATGGCATAACTAGAAACTCGTAATGCCCGTAACGAGTACGAAATGCAGTCTTGGAAATATCATCATCTCTGACTCTCATCTGATGATAACCCGATCGCAAGTCAATCTTGGAGTAAACAGAGGTACCCTGAAGCTGATCGAACAAGTCATCGATACGAGGTAATGGATACTTGTTTTTGATCGTCACACGATTCAGCTGGCGATAATCAATACACAATCGCATCGATCCATCCTTCTTCTTGACAAACAAAACTGGAGCTCCCCAAGGTGAAACACTCGGGCGAATATAACCTTTATCAAGAAGATCCTGCAATTGCTGCTTCAGTTCCCTCATCTCTGACGGCGCAAGACGATAAGGGGCACGAGAAATCGGTGCAGTCCCTGGCATTAACTCAATGCCAAACTCCACCTCTCTAACCGGAGGAAAACCAGGAATCTCATCTGGAAAAACATCAGGAAATTCACAAACCACTGGAATATCCTCTATACCAACACTACCTGTGGACGTATCAATCGCATAGATGAGGTAGCCTTCCCCGCCCGCCTCTAAAGCACGACAGGCTTTCAGAGCAGATACCACTGGCATCGGAGGTCGCGCTCCCTCACCATAGAAAAACCAACTAGAGCTCTCAGTCGTACGGAACTGAACAAGCTTCTGGTAACAATCCACAGTAGCTCGGTAGGTAGTCAAAATGTCTATACCCAAAATACAATCAAAGTCTTCCATCTCCAGAATCATAAGATTCGCAGTCAACTCGTTACCCTCAAAATCTAAAGGACAACCCATCACTAGACGCTTGGCTAAAACCGAATGACCCATCGGGGTAGAAACAGAAAGAATAACGTCTAGAGAAACATACGGTAACTTATGACGCTTAACAAATCGTGCAGAAATGAATGAATGAGATGCTCCGGTATCTATAAGAACAAAAGCAGGAATACCGCATAAACAAAAAGTACCTGCTATGACTCTCCCGGTCTCATCTGCAGCCTGATCCTGGTTCAACGCAAACACCTGACCTTGGGCACGAGGTCGAAGATTCGAACTACCCACTGCCTGACCCTGCCTCCTCTGCTGAACAGTCGTCTGAGATCCAGAACTGGATCCTGCTCCACCTCGCAACTGAGGACAATTCTTCTTAATATGCCCCATCTCTCCGCACTGATAACAAGCTCCTGCGGCTGCTCGGCATTGCTCCGATGGATGGTTCTTCCCACAATGCGCACAAGATTCCTTCTTCTTACCAAAACGGAAAACACCGCTAGATCGAGATCCAGATCCAGAAGAAGACGAACCAGATTTCTTGAACGACTGAGATCGAGGCCTCAAAGTACTCGGAGGTCTAGAAGAAAGAATAGCCCTACCACGCTGGAGACTGATCTCTGCCTGGCGACACCGGTTCACTAACCCATCATAAGAAGTAGGATTATCACAGACAGTGACTCGATCAAAGATCTCCTGGTTAAGACCCTGGAGGAAATGGTCATACTTGGCCTCAGAACTGCCACTGATATGAGGAGCGAAGGGTAACAACTCGAAGAATTTCTGCTGATACTCATCAACAGACATACTCCCCTGCTTAAGGTTCAGGAGCTCAATCGTCTTCGCCTGGCGAAGGGCTGGAGGAAAATACAGCTGCATGAAAGCTGCACGGAAATCGGCCCAAGTCACCCTACCCTGGGACTGGACTATCGGCGCAGAAGTCGATCGCCACCACTTGCGCGCACGGCCCTCGAGAAGAAAGCTAAGGGTCTCTATCTTCTGCTCCTCGGTGCACTGAAATGCACGGAAACAACTCTCCATGCGCTCTAACCAGTCCTCAGCATCATCGGGAGTCTCTCCACCGACTAGAGGCTTAGGCCCCATCTGAATAAAACGATGCAACTCAAAACGCCTAGGACCATCCCGACGATGACGATGCTCACGATGACGCCTATGATCATCCTGGTCGCCCCAACGACCTACACTCCCTGACTACTCTCGTCATCAAAGTGGTCAGCCATCGCTACAAGATAGAATGGGGTAAAATGGTCAACGAAAATCCCAAAACAGAATCTATATCCCAAAATCGTAAGCATGCTCTGATACCATAAATGTAGTGACCCGTTCCAGAATCACCTACTAGTTGAGAACTAAGCATGCAATTAACTTAATTAATAAAAAATCAGAGATAACAGCGGAAATATGGTTAACAACAATAGTTTATACAACCCAATCGAAATCCAAAATACTCAACTAACTGAAAGTATCTGCTACAATCATATCAAATCAAATGGAAAACACTGAAAACTAAACCAACCAGCTACTCAATGTCCTCCTCCTGCTCCTCCTGAGCCATCCAACCTGAGGCCTGCCCCGTGGAAATGGGGTGTCCAAGATAAACAAAACCGAGGACGTGAGCGATAAGAACGCCCAGTACAAAAGCATGAGTATACAAACCTATATGAAATGCACATGCTATGATATGATACCAGGGTAGTCAAGAAACAGGAGTCACAAAAGATCTCAAAATGCTCAGTCTAGAGGCGCCAAGTGGATAGTGCCGCGCGGTCCTACCTCTGGGTCACTGCATCCACTGCAAGAACAGACGTGGACCTAAAATGTCCCGGATCACCGAAGCCCTCCCGACCCGTCGGCCACTGTGTACTCTCGGTGTCCATGCGTCCACAAGACAAGACAGGGCTGAGCGGCCCCACAAGATATAGCTTATCTCGAAAGAGATACAGCTCAACAGTAAAGGCTATCTCGAAGGAGATACGGCTCAACATGAAATGCAACGTGCAGTAATAAACGTGACATAATAGCATGCATCATATGACATATATCAATGCACCACATAATCATGCAACACATATAAGAATGTATACTCAACCAGGATATCTCGGATAGTACTTTCGTACCTCTATCACAGCAAGCCTAGCCTTACGCAACACCTCTACTACAGGTCTAGAACAAGCCTATGCATCAAGTGAAAACCATCACTAAAACTTATCTACCAGACTTAACTAGATAATCCTGAAATAATAATGATACAATTCCAAACCTTCGTCCGTCGCTAGCCCACTGATGCCGCTAGCTCCCAACTAGAGCACAGCTCCGCTACAAGACCAGCAGCTCCCCGCTAGTGCCCGAACCTCGGAAAAAGACTAGAATCTCACAGAAACGACTGAAATGCTATGGAACTCTCTGAATTGGCGAGTCACAAATGAAGCCTCGCGCCTCTATTTATAGCCAATGTTCGGACGATCCGAACCATTTCGGAAGCTCCGATCCGGCACACTTCGGACAGTCCGAACTCTGATCGGACGATCCGATCCTTGCATGACTTCCACGAGTACAGCCACCTGTCTCGGACGATCCGAACCCCAATCGGATGATCCGAACCTTACCACGTGTCCAGAACTCTTCCACGTGTCCAGCCACCTGTCCCGGACGGTCCGACACTGGCTCGGACGATCCGAACTCATCGGACGATCCGAACTTGTTCGGTCCTTCCGATCCCACCGAAAATATAATTAATCCGATAATTAACTCAAATTAGGAATCGGGTTACTACAAGAATCAATAGTCCTAGGCATGCCATGCAACCTAACGACTTCTCTAAATAACAAATCCGCAATGTTTGAAGCATCATCGGTTTTATGACAAGCTATAAAATGTGCCATCTTAGAGAATCTATCCACAACAACAAAAATAGAATCCCTCCCCTTCTTAGTCCTAGGCAACCCCAAAATAAAGTCCATAGAAATTTCAATCCAAGTTCTTTTTAAGAATAGCACGCAAAAGTGTTCCCAAAGTCCTATTGACAACTTCAGTTTGTCCATCCGTTTGAGCATGACAAGTAGTAGAAAACAACAATTTTGTGTCAAGTTTAGCCCATAAAGTATTCCAAAAGTAACTCAAGAATTTAACATCGCGACCAGAAACAATTGTCCTAGGCATGCCGTGCAAAATAACGACTTCTCTAAAGAACAATTCCGCAATGTTTGAAGCATCATCGGTTTTATGACAAGCTATAAAATGTGCCACCTTAGAGAATCTATCCACAACAACAAAAATAGAATCCCACCCCTTCTTAGTCCTAGGCAACCCCAAAATAAAGTCCAAAGAAATGTCAATCAAGGTTCTTTTTAAGAAAAGCACGCAAATGTGTTCCCAAAATCCTATTGACAAATACAGTTTGTCCATCCGTTTGAGCATGACAAGTAGTAGAAAACAACAATTTTGTGCCAAGTTTAGCCCAGAAAATCTTTCAAAAGTAACTCAAGAATTTAACATCGCGACCAGAAACAAAAATTCTAGGCATTCCATGCAACCTAACGACTTCTCTAAAGAACAAATCCGCAATGTTTGAAGCATCATCGGTTTTATGACAAGATATATAATGTGTCATCTTAGAGAATCTATCCACAACAACAAAAATAGAATCCCTCCCCTTCTTAGTCCTAAACAACCCCAAAATAAAGTCCATAGAAATGTCAATCCAAGTTTTTTTTAAGAAAAGCATGCAAAAGTGTTCCCAAAGTTCTATTGACAACTTCAGTTTGTCCGTTCGTTTGAGCATGACAAGTAGTAGAAAACAAAAATTTTGTGCCAAGTTTAGCCCATAAAGTATTCCAAAAGTAACTCAAGAGTTTAACATCGCGACCAGAATCAATAGTCCTAGGCATGCCATGCAACCTAGCGACTTCTCTAAAGAACAAACCCGCAATGTTTGAAGCATCATCGGTTTTATGACAAGCTATAAAATGTGCCATCTTAGAGAATCTATCAACAACCACAAAAATAGAATCCCTCCCCTTCTTAGTCCTGCACAACCCCAAAATAAAGTCCATAGAAATGACAATCCAAGTTCTTTTTAAGAATAACACGTAAAAGTGTTCCCAAAGTTCTATTATAAACTACAGTTTGTCCATCCGTTTGAGCATGACAAGTAGTAGAAAACAACCATTTTTTGTCAAGTTTGGCCAATAAAGTCTTCCAAAAGTAACTCATGAATTTAACCTCGCGACCAGAAACAATAGTCCTAGGCAAGCCATGCAACCTAACGACTTCTCTAAAAAACAAATCCGCAATGTTTGTGTTAGAGTAGGTGCCCGTCGAGCCAAGTGTTGGCCGAGTGTTCACAATGAAACTCTATGTATAAGCAATCTTTATTTTAATAATATTTGAAATTATTATTTTGGCAAATCTTTATCTGTATACCCATGCTAGCTGCATAGATAAAGCCCTTGAATATACAAATAGTAGAAAGAATATGAGATGCTCATATGATGAGTATCATGAAACTCATATTTGTAATACTGTATATTCTAAACGGTTCCTAGTCGATTCAGCCGCCACTAAGAAGGATATAGGCCGCTAGAGTTCGAGACTAGTATCTGCGATGTGAGTACCATGTTTCATTGGTAGGGGACATTGTGATGTCCGAACATGCAGATAGGTGCTCCTTGTAGAGTGCACTGAACAACCCTCCATAAAAGGACTTTCCAAGTGGTTCTCACTTATCGAGTGGAAATGTCCTAGTTTATGGTTGTACAGAATTAGTCCTTATGACCCGGGACAACATTGAGACTCTATGTGCTAGAATTACACTTTGACTTGTTTACCGACTCTTATGGGGTCATCAGGTGGCAAGGTTGGGTGTTCTGTCGAAACACATAGGAGTCGATGCATTGTAGTCGGGGATTCACCGCTTACCTTCGGGTATGGATATCCTATGTGTTATCATGTGTATGTAGATCGAAATCTCTGGCCAGAGTATGGTTGTAATTATGAAAGGTGTTTCATAGATTACACCATCGATGCAACTACGACATGACACATAGTATCGATTCATTGACAACTCTCGATAAACCAATGGTTGTCGAATCGATCGGGATATATGAGTTGAAGGGACCGTACTGTGCGCTAACCATAATTGAATGGTTCTTGCAGGCACTATCATGTGATACCTAGGGAATCACGTAAGCGATGCTGCTAGGCGTTTAACGTGATTGGTTGGGTACTATCAGACTTGAGTTCTGACGTTCTTATTATCAAGGTGTTGATAAGTAAGAATGGAGCAATTAGGGTATGCTCGAATAAGGACATGTTTAGTCCGAATCACATGGAGATGTGAACCCACGGCTAGTTGTATCAATGAACCATTGAGGGCCACACAAGTACTAGCTTTGTAAATCCCGATGAGAAGTAAAAATAGTTCAATGTGTTGAACGGCTTATAAAGGAGTTTATAAGCGTAAGGAAAAATTAGAAGTATGACTTCTATAAAGGAGAAAAATAGTTCAATGTGTTGAACGGCTTATAAATGTGTTTATAAGTGTAAAGAAAAATAGAAGTATGACTTCTATGAGAGAAATGTAAATTTTGATTTATGGAAGTGTTCCTAAATTAAAATTTGGCCAAGAGATTAATGTAATTGAAAATTGTGATTTTCATATACATTATTATGGACTAAATTAAATTAATTCAAGTGTTGAATTAATTAAACACTAGTGGGCCTAGTAGAGCCCAAATAATTAAATTAATTCAAGTGTTCGATTAATTAAATAATATTGAGTCTTGTAGAGCTCAATTAAAATAATTATTTAAACTAGTGGGACTTGGGTAAATTCAAGTAATGTTTAATTAGTCTCAAATATGGTTGAGATAATTAAATTTAGTCCAAAGTTTTTAATTTGATTAAAAACTATATTGTATGCATGCATGGGAGGTGAAGAGTTGGGGAATACTTTTGATTAAAATAATGGTTGGCATGCAACTTTTTGTATCAACTTTTTGCAACCCCAAGAGAACTCTTCCCTCCTCCATTCCAAGCAACTTGGCCAAAAATTCTCCTCCCAATTTCTCTCCATTTTTCTCTTCTTGTGTGTTCTTCAATTTGTTGAGGAACACTACACTTCTCTTTGAAAAATCCTCACATTTTTCTAGTGCAAATTGTGAGGGGATCTACCTAGTTGGTGGTGGGCCTAATTTGAAGGAAAGCTTCAAGGATTTGGAGGAGAGCTTGTAGATTCATCTTCCATTCAAGAGCTTTGTTGCTAGTCAACAAAGTTGGAGCCACAATCAACTTTTAAAGTTGATAGGTAATTTTCTCAACACCCTATGCTTGAAAGTTGAGATTTTTGTATATGTTTGCACAACTAGTACATGGTGTTCATTTTTGATAAATATTCATGAAGAATTTCGGTTTTCATGATTAATAAAATATTTTGTGCTTCCGTTGCGATTTTGAACACCGTATATCGATCCCTTTCAAGTGGTATCAAGAGCTAAGGTTACTAGTTTTTGTGCAACATATACAAGATATTATATTGAGGGCGATTTCTAACCGTTTGAGATGAAAATTTGCAACAAAACCGAGGCCTTCTTGTGGGGAATTTCGGGCAGCATGTTGCTGCCCGTTTCGGGCAGCTCGGGCTGCCCGAGGGCTGCCCATTTCGGGCAGCAAGGGCAGCCCGAGGGGCTGCCCGAACAGCCCCTAAAGTTTAACAAAAAAATTTTTTTTTGCATGTTGGCCGGAATGTTGGCCGGAATCCGGCGACGGAACTCCGGCGACGGCGATGACGACTAGGGTTTCCAAAAGTGTTTTGGAATATCAAAGTGTCATGGGCCTTGAGTTGTTGGGCCATTAGATGGTCAACATATTTGTGAATTTTAAATAGGCTAAAATGTTTTTGGTGAAAAATAAGTTTTTGGGCCCTTAAGTTTAAAATTACAAAAGTTGCAAATTTTTCTCATAAAATAAATAATTGAAGTTGGACTTTAATTATTTATAGTAAATTGTGATTTATAAGAAATTCGGTTATAAATAAATTAATTGGAAAGTAGACAAAGGTGTTTGTATACTTTGTTAATTTAGTTTATAATCGTGGCGGTTAGTGATTGGTTCAAGATATATAATATTGGATCAATTAATTATTGTGATAATTAATTGATGGTGTATGATATGTGATATTATGCATGAAGGATGATCAAAAGCCCAAGCCCAATTTGCTAGGTGTATGCTAGGATATTTGTGTTGTATGATTGTAATAATTATCAATTTAAAGTGGGCTTGGTTTATGGCCCGTTCCCACCCCATGAGATGTATCCCTATGTGCCATGGATATTTATTTGTAAATATTAGAATAGGGGAAGATCAAGATTGGAAGATGGTGGCCTTGGTGATTATGAAGATCGAAGACATGTAATATTGGATGCTAATGTAATAGTATAGTTGCATTGCATCCCGTGCATTTACCCTAGGATTGGACCTAGGCCCGTGTTTGGCTCACACGGGCCATTAGTACTTGGGGCGATTGATCATCCTTGTATTGTTTTCTATTTATAATATATGCATGATATGTTATAAATAATGAGTATGTGCGTTATTATTATTATAATAACAAAGTTGCATGAATCCGGCAAACATACGATCAAACATGGCGACCTTTTAAAATAAAATTAATGATGAGACCTTTCAAAATTAAAAACCCTCATTTTGAATAAGATTCAAAATTAATATCAAGCCCGAAAAGGGGAATTATAAATTTGTTTATAATTTCCTTGTCTTCCATCGACAATGGGTGCATGATGAACGCTACCCGTACTCGGGGCTCGGCTCATATTATTGGGGGGGCCCTGGGTGCCGGAAAGCTGTGACATCCATTGACATGGTGATGTGAACTACGTGGAACTCCCATGATTTCGGCTCATATTATTGAGGGAACTCATGGCGACCGTCCATTAAGGTTCAACATCGATGGGTAAGGCTTGACACGTGAAGATGAACGACGTCATATTATTGGGTCCTAATCAAACGTGAGACAAAAGTTTACGTAGAGGGTTGCATTGTGATGCAATTGGAAACTACCTTTTAGGAATTGTTATTGGCTGATATTATTCGGGATCACAATTCGTTAATTGGACCTTACGTACCTACTGAGGAAAGGAGTTTCCCGTTTTCACTAGAGGGTAGTGAAAGATGTCAAAACAGTGGGAGCAAATATTTATGAAGTAAAAGTCCAAACTTCATATCTTACTAAATATTTAAAATAGTCATCAACATTTATCTGTTTTACTTTTCAGTACAAATTTTGACAATGTCTTCGATTCGCAATCCGATATCTGCAATACTCGACAAACACATGTTAACCGGACCTAATTACCTCACTTGGCTAAGAAACCTAAAAATCGTCTTGAATTCGGAAAGGGTAACATATACACTAACTCAGTCGCCCCCTGTTGAGGCTCCGACTGACTGCAATCCTGAGGAATTGCAGGCTTACAAGGAATGGTGTGACCATGACTTGATAGCCAGGTGTTATATGCTGACTTCTATGAACGATGAGCTTCAGAGGCGTTTTGAGGGTGCAAAGAGTGCTGCTGACATTCATTTGCATCTCAAAGAGCTCTTTGGTGAGCAAACACGACCTCTAAGGCATGCTACCGTCAAGGAGCTGATCACTTTGCGCATGCGAGATGGGGCCTCGGTCCATGAGCATGGCTTAAAGGTGATCGGGCTCGTGGACAAGCTCGTTGGCATGGATTTGATCTTGCCTTCGGAGTTGACCACGGACGTGTTGCTGTTATCGCTGCCTAGCTCATTTGATCCTTTTGTGGTGAACTTCAACATGAACAAGATGGAACCGACCCTTGAGGAGTTGGTGAACATGCTTGTTACGTTTGAATCCACCATCAAGAAAGAGAAGTTGGTTCTTTATGTGGGTTCTTCATCTGGTACGAAGATTGATCCACATGGGAATGGAAAGAAGAGTTCTTTCCAACGTCCCGAGAAGAACGTGCCCTTGTTGAGGCAATCTCCGAATCCCGTTGTGGCAGCCAGACCAGTTAAGGCTGACAAGACTGGTGATGTTTGTCATCACTGCAAGAAGCCTGGACATTGGAGGCGAAATTGCAAAGAATATCTTGCCCAGAAGTGTTCTGGAAACGGTATGTTCTAAATTTAAGTAAACATTTTAATTAACTCTACTTCTTGGGTATTAGATACCGGTTGTGACTCACATCTCTGTAATGGGTTACAGGTGATGGGAAGAAGTAGGAAGCTTAAGGAAGTTGTGACCTTCTTGAGGATGGGCAATGGAGCAAGAGTTGCTGCCAAGACCTTAAGAGATGTTTACTTATTGTTGAACAATAGTTTTAAGTTAATTAAGAGATGTTTGTTTGTACCTTTTTTGATGAAAAAACATTATTTCCATTTCTATTGTGATAAAGATGGATATTCTTGTTTATTTAGCAAAGGTGTTTGCAACATTTACAAGAATGAATGTTTAATTGGTACTTGAGAACTTGAAAACGATCTCTATAACTTAAAATTAAAAGATATTCCATTAAATGTCCATTCAATGGCAGACACCATATGAGATATGGATGGGTAAGCCTCCCAAATATTCTTATCTTAGAATATGGGGAGCCCTGCTTATGTGAAGCAGGTAGTGGGAGATAAATTGGATTGTTGATCCATTTTATGTTACTTTGTGGGATATCCAAGGAATTAAGTTGGATATCATTTCTATCATCCCCAAGAAACAAAAGTGTTTGTTTCTAGGAATGCAACCTTTTTGGGAAAAGGATTTTCTATTGGATAGAAAAAGGGAGATGATAGAACTCGAAGATGTTCGAGAGACACCCACAGTTATAGAACCCACACCCAAAGAGCCAAGAGAGGAGATACAAGCTCCTAGAAGATACGAGAAAGTCTCGAGACCACCTATGAGGTATGGTCAGCTTCTTGAAGAAGGCCATGATGAGCCTAACCATGGATGTGATCCATGGACCTTCAAGGAAGCGTTATCTGATGCCGATTCATCCAAGTGGCTTGAAGCAATGGAATCTGAGATGAATTCCATGCATTCGAACCAAGTGTAGGATCTTGTGGATCCACCTGTGGGAACTGTTCCCACAGGGACTTGGGGAGGATGGGAAGGTGTTGACCTTCAAGGCGCGATTGGTGGCAAAAGGATGTACTCAAAGACAAGGAGTTGACTTTGAGGAAACCTTTTCCCAATCGCAATGTTCAAGTCCATAAGGATTTTATTAGCCATAGCTGCATAGTATGACTATGAGATATGGCAGATGGATGTCAAGACAAACTTTCTTAAATGGGGATTTTAAGAAAGTTATTTACATGTCTAAACCTGAAGGGTTTACATCTATCGGAAGTGAGCATATGGTATGCAAACTTCAGAGATCTATTTATGATCTAAAGCAGGCATCTAGGAGTTGGAACCTCAGATTCGACAGTACAATCAAATAGTTTGATTTACTGTGAATCATGAGGGACCCTATGTGTATAAGAAGGTCAGTGGGAGTGTTGTGACATTCCTGGTGCTTTATGTTGATGACATTCTAATCTTTGGGAATGATGTAGGAATGTTGCAATCAACAAAGATATGGTTAGCGTGTAAGTTCTCGATGAAGGACTTGGGTGAAGCATCTTTTGTATTGGGATACAGATCTATTGAGATAGATCGAAAAGATGACTTGGTCTCACCCAGTCCACATACATGATACCATCGTGAAGCGGTTCTCGATGGATGCGTCCTTGAGAGGACATCTACCAATGTGTCATGGCGTGTCCCTATCCAAGTCTGTCTCCTGAGACTGATGCAGAGATAGTGACGATGACACGCATTCCGTATGCTTCGGCAATTGGTAATATCATGTATGGGATGATATCTACACGTCCTGACGTGGCGTTTTTACTATGTGTAGTGAAAAGATATCAATCGAACCCCGGTCTTCCACAACTAGAAAGCTGTGAAAGACATCCTCAAGTTGTTGAGAAGGACCAATAAGTTGTTCTTGGTCTATGGGGGTAGAGAACTGAAATTGGAAGGCTATACCGACTCTAGCTTCCAAAGCGATATCGATAACTCGAAGTCAACCTCTAGGTTTGTATTCATGCTCAAAGGTGCTGCTGTCTCTTGGAAGAGTTCCAAGCAAGACAATATTACGGATTCCAGCACAGAGGCCGAATACATTGCTGCATCAGATGCAGCAAGGGAGGCTGTTTGGATAAGGAATTTCGTCTAAGAGTTGGACGTCATTCCTAATGGAGTTGCTCCTATCCCGGTGTTGTGTGACAACACGGGAGCTATAGCTCAAGCAAAGGAGCCAAGGTCTCATCAGAATCCAAACTCGTATTGAGAAAGTACCACATCCTCGGAGAGATTGTGGAAAGAAGAGTAGTGTCTATTGACAAAGTCGGCTCCGCAGATTATGTTGTTGATCCACTAGCTAAGCCTTTACCTGGACCATTATTCGACAAGCATCGCGAATCAATGGGTTTTATGCATATGGGTAGTTGGCTCTAGTGCAAGTGGGAGATTGTTAGAGTAGGTGCCCGTCGAGCCAAGTGTTGGCCGAGTGTTCACAATGAAACTCTATGTATAAGCAATCTTTATTTTAATAATATTTGAAATTATTATTTTGGCAAATCTTTATCTGTATACCATGCTAGCTGCATAGATAAAGCCCTTGAATATACAAATAGTAGAAAGAATATGAGATGCTCATATGATGAGTATCATGAAACTCATATTTGTAATACTGTATATTCTAAACGGTTCCTAGTCGATTCAGCCGCCACTAAGAAGGATATAGGCCGCTAGAGTTCGAGACTAGTATCTGCGATGTGAGTACCATGTTTCATTGGTAGGGGACATTGTGATGTCCGAACATGCAGATAGGTGCTCCTTGTAGAGTGCACTGAACAACCCTCCATAAAAGGACTTTCCAAGTGGTTCTCACTTATCGAGTGGAAATGTCCTAGTTTATGGTTGTACAGAATTAGTCCTTATGACCCGGGACAACATTGAGACTCTATGTGCTAGAATTACACTTTGACTTGTTTACCGACTCTTATGGGGTCATCAGGTGGCAAGGTTGGGTGTTCTGTCGAAACACATAGGAGTCGATGCATTGTAGTCGGGGATTCACCGCTTACCTTCGGGTATGGATATCCTATGTGTTATCATGTGTATGTAGATCGAAATCTCTAGCCAGAGTATGGTTGTAATTATGAAAGGTGTTTCATAGATTACACCATCGATGCAACTACGACATGACACATAGTATCGATTCATTGACAACTCTCGATAAACCAATGGTTGTCGAATCGATCGGGATATATGAGTTGAAGGGACCGTACTGTGCGCTAACCATAATTGAATGGTTTTTGCAGGCACTATCATGTGATACCTAGGGAATCACGTAAGCGATGCTGCTAGGCGTTTAACGTGATTGGTTGGGTACTATCAGACTTGAGTTCTGACGTTCTTATTATCAAGGTGTTGATAAGTAAGAATGGAGCAATTAGGGTATGCTCGAATAAGGACATGTTTAGTCCGAATCACATGGAGATGTGAACCCACGGCTAGTTGTATCAATGAACCATTGAGGGCCACACAAGTACTAGCTTTGTAAATCCCGATGAGAAGTAAAAATAGTTCAATGTGTTGAACGGCTTATAAAGGAGTTTATAAGCGTAAGGAAAAATTAGAAGTATGACTTCTATAAAGGAGAAAAATAGTTCAATGTGTTGAACGGCTTATAAATGTGTTTATAAGTGTAAAGAAAAATAGAAGTATGACTTCTATGAGAGAAATGTAAATTTTGATTTATGGAAGTGTTCCTAAATTAAAATTTGGCCAAGAGATTAATGTAATTGAAAATTGTGATTTTCATATACATTATTATGGACTAAATTAAATTAATTCAAGTGTTGAATTAATTAAACACTAGTGGGCCTAGTAGAGCCCAAATAATTAAATTAATTCAAGTGTTGGATTAATTAAATAATATTGAGTCTTGTAGAGCTCAATTAAAATAATTATTTAAACTAGTGGGACTTGGGTAAATTCAAGTAATGTTTAATTAGTCTCAAATATGGTTGAGATAATTAAATTTAGTCCAAAGTTTTTAATTTGATTAAAAACTATATTGTATGCATGCATGGGAGGTGAAGAGTTGGGGAATACTTTTGATTAAAATAATGGTTGGCATGCAACTTTTTGTATCAACTTTTTGCAACCCCAAGAGAACTCTTCCCTCCTCCATTCCAAGCAACTTGGCCGAAAATTCTCCTCCCAATTTCTCTCCATTTTTCTCTTCTTGTGTGTTCTTCAATTTGTTGAGGAACACTACACTTCTCTTTGAAAAATCCTCACATTTTTCTAGTGCAAATTGTGAGGGGATCTACCTAGTTGGTGGTGGGCCTAATTTGAAGGAAAGCTTCAAGGATTTGGAGGAGAGCTTGTAGATTCATCTTCCATTCAAGAGCTTTGTTGCTAGTCAACAAAGTTGGAGCCACAATCAACTTTTAAAGTTGATAGGTAATTTTCTCAACACCCTATGCTTGAAAGTTGAGATTTTTGTATATGTTTGCACAACTAGTACATGGTGTTCATTTTTGATAAATATTCATGAAGAATTTCGGTTTTCATGATTAATAAAATATTTTGTGCTTCCGTTGCGATTTTGAACACCGTATATCGATCCCTTTCAGTTTGAAGCATCATCGGTTTTATGACAAGCTATAAAATGTGCCATCTTAGAGAATCTATCCACAACTACAAAAATAGAATCCCTCCCCTTATTAGTCCTAGGCAACCACAAAATAAAGTCAATAGAAATGTCAATCCAAGTTCTTTTAAGAATAACACGCAAAAGTGTTCCCAGAGTTTTATTGACAACTACAGTTTGTCCATCCGTTTGATCATGACAAGTAGTAGAAAACAACAATTTTGTGCCAAATTTAGCCCATAAAGTATTCCAAAAGTAACTCAAGAATTTAACATCGCGACCAGAAACAATAGTCCTAGGCATGCCATGCAACCTAGCGACTTCTCTAAAGAACAAATCCGCAATATTTGAAGCATCATCAATTTTATGACAAGATATAAAATGTGCCATCTTAGAGAATCTATCCCCAACAACAAAAATAGAATCCCTCCCCTTCTTAGTCCTAGGCAACCCAAAAATAAAGTCCATAGAAATGTCAATCAAGGTTCTTTTTAAGAACCTGCACGCAAATGTGTTCCCAAAATCCTATTGACAACTACAGTTTGTCCATCCGTTTGAGCATGACAAGTAGTAGAAAACAACAATTTTGTGCCAAGTTTAGCCCAGAAAATCTTTCAAAAGTAACTCAAGAATTTAACATCGCGACCAGAAACAAAAGTTCTAGGCATGCCATGCAACCTAACGACTTCTCTAAAGAACAAATCCGCAATGTTTGAAGCATCATCGGTTTTATGACAAGCTATAAAATGTGCCATCTTAGAGAATCTTATCCACAACAACAAAAATAGAATCCCTCCCCTTCTTAGTCCTAGACAACCCCAAAATAAAGTCCATAGAAATGTCAATCCAAGTTCTTTTTAAGAATAACACGCAAAAGTGTTCCCAAAGTTCTATTGACAACTACAGTTTGTCCATCCGTTTGAGCATGACAAGTATTAGAAAACAACAATTTTGTGCCAAGTTTAGCCCATAAAGTATTCCAAAAGTAACTCAAGAAATTGACATCGCAACCAGAATCAGTAGTCCTAGGCATGCCATGCAACCTAGCGACTTCCCTAAAGAACAAATCCGCCATGTTTGAAGCATCATCGGTTTTATGACAAGATATAAAATGTGCCATCTTAGAGAATCTATCCACAACAACAAAAATAGAATCCCTCCCCTTCTTAGTCCTAGGCAACCCCAAAATAAAGTCCATAGAAATGTCAATCCAAGTTCTTTTTAAGAATAACACGCAAAAGTGTTCCCAAAGTTCTATTGACAACTACAGTTTGTCCATCCGTTTGAGCATGACAAGTAGTAGAAAACAACAATTTTTTGCCAAGTTTAGCCCATAAAGTATTCCAAAAGTAACTCAAGAATTTGACATCGCTACCAGAAAAAATAGTCCTAGGCATGCCATGCAACCTAGCGACTTCTCTAAAGAACAAATCCGCAATGTTTCAAGCATCATCGGTTTTATGACAAGATATAAAATGTTCCATCTTAGAGAATCTATCCACAACAACAAAAATAGAATCCCTCCCCTTCTTAGTCCTAGGCAACCCCAAAATAAAGTCCATAGAAATGTCAATCAAGGTTCTTTTTAAGAACCTGCACGCAAATGTGTTCCCAAAATCCTATTGACTACTATAGTTTGTCCATCCGTTTGAGCATGAAAAGTAGTAGAAAACAACAATTTTGTGCCAAGTTTAGCCCAGAAAATCTTTCAAAAGTAACTCAAGAATTTAACATCGCGACCAGAAACAAAAGTTCTAGGCATGCCATGCAACCTAACGACTTCTCTAAAGAACAAATCCGCAATGTTTGAAGCATCATCGGTTTTATGACAAGCTATAAAATGTGCCATCTTAGAGAATCTTATCCACAACAACAAAAATAGAATCCCTCCCCTTCTTAGTCCTAGACAACCCCAAAATAAAGTCCATAGAAATGTCAATCCAAGTTCTTTTCAAGAATAAAACGCAAAAGTGTTCCCAAAGTTCTATTGACAACTACAGTTTTATCCATCCGTTTGAGCATGACAAGTAGTAGAAAACAACAATTTTGTGCCAAGTTTAGCCCATAAAGTATTCCAAAAGTAACTCAAGAAATTGACATCGCAACCAGAATCAATAGTCCTAGGCATGCCATGCAACCTAGCGACTTCCCTAAAGAACAAATCCGCCATGTTTGAAGCATCATCGGTTTTATGACAAGATATAAAATGTGCCATCTTAGAGAATCTATCCACAACAACAAAAATAGATTCCCTCCCCTTCTTAGTCCTAGGCAACCCCAAAATAAAGTCCATAGAAATGTCAATCCAAGTTCTTTTTAAGAATAACACGCAAAAGTGTTCCCAAAGTTATATTGACAACTTTAGTTTGTCCATCCGTTTGAGCATGACAAGTAGTAGAAAACAACAATTTTGTGCCAAGTTTAGCCCATAAAGTATTCCAAAAGTAACTCAAGAATTTGACATCGCAACAAGAATCAATAGTCCTAGGCATGCCATGCAACCTAACGACTTCTCTAAAGAACAAATCCGCAATGTTTGAAGCATCATCGGTTTTATGACAAGCTATAAAATGTACCATCTTAGAAAATCTATCCACAACAACAAAAATAGAATCCCTCCCCTTCTTAGTCCTAGGCAACCCCAAAATAAAGTCCATAGAAATGTCAATCCAAGTTCTTTTAAGTATAGCACGCAAAAGTGTTCCCAAAGTCCTATTGACAACTTCAGTTTGTCCATCCGTTTGAGCATGACAAGTAATAGAAAACAACAATTTTGTGCCAAGTTTAACCCATAAAGTATTCCAAAAGTAACTCAAGAATTTAACATCGCGACCAGAAACAATTGTCCTAGGCATGCCGTGCAAAATAACGACTTCTCTAAAGAACAAATCCGCAATGTTTGAAGCATCATCGGTTTTATGACAAGCTATAAAATGTGCCATCTTATGGAATCTATCCACAACAACAAAAATAGAATCCCTCCCCTTCTTAGTCCTAGGCAACCCCAAAATAAAGTCCATAGAAATGACAATCCAAGTTCTTTTTAAGAATAACACGCAAAAGTGTTCCCAAAGTTCTATTGAAAACTACAGTTTGTCCATCCGTTTGAGCATGACAGGTAGTAGAAAACAACAATTTTATGCCAAGTTTAGCCCAGAAAATCTTTCAAAAGTAACTCAAGAATTTAAATCGCGACCAGAAACAAAAGTTCTAGGCATGCCATGCAACCTAACGACTTCTCTAAAGAACAAATCCGCAATGTTTGAAGCATCATCGGTTTTATGACAAGCTATAAAATGTGCCATCTTAGAGAATCTATCCACAACAACAAAAATAGAATACCTCCTCTTCTTAGTTCTAGACAACCCCAAAATAAAGTCCATAGAAATGTCAATCCAAGTTCTTTTTAAGAATAACACGCAAAAGTGTTCCCAAAGTTCTATTGACAACTACAGTTTGTCCATCCGTTTGAGCTTGACAAGTAGTAGAAAACAACAACTTTGTGCCAAGTTTAGCCCATAAAGTATTCCAAAAGTAACTCAAGAATTTGACATCGCAACCAGAATCAATAGTTCTAGGCATGCCATGCAACCTAGCGACTTCCCTAAAGAACAAATCCGCAATGTTTGAAGCATCATCGATTTTATGACAAGATATAAAATGTGCCATCTTAGAGAATCTAATCCACAACAACAAAAATAGAATCCCTCCCCTTCTAGTCCTAGGCAACCCCAAGAAATTCCATAGAAATGTCAATCCAAAGTTCTGTGTAAAGAATAATACACAAAGTGGTTCCCAAGGTCTATTGACAACTAAGTTTGTCATCCGTTGAAACATGACCAGTAGTAGAAAACAACAATTTTGGTGCCAAGTTAGCCCGAAAATTTTGCAAAAGTAACTCGAGACTGTAACA